>NC_142501.1:113076287-113376287 GCF_057876585.1 Rhinolophus sinicus | reverse complement strand
GAAGCCTCTGTGACATTAAAAATCATTTACTATTTCATTTTTGGGGTGGGTTTAACATATAAGCGATTGTTTAGTGCAAACGGTGACAAAATTAGTTTTGCGGGTTCATGTTTTTCTTCTAATTTAGACTAAGGCAACTTATTTTTCACTCTCTAGTTACAATCCAATAATTTAGGAATAAGTAAACGTAGATTAAGATTTTTAACAGTTAAATTTTAGTTACATTCTAATTTTTCTTTGTTCCTATTCGATTCTGTAGGTTGTACAAAAGGAAAACGACACGCAGAGGCCACTTTCTCAAGAACAGGACAACAGAATATTAGAAGATGCAATTCTGACCAATTGCCTTCAACAACAAAAGGAGACAAAAATAAATCTTAAGAAAATGAATTCTGAGGTATTTTGTTTAGTTATTTTCAAATATGTGTGTGCGTATTTGTGTATGGACATATTTTGAAAACCAATGTTGTACGTATGGGAATTCTAGAGGATGTTAAAGGTGTGTGTGTGTGTGTGTGTGTGTGTATTTTAGGGGAAGTGAGATTTTCCGTCCATTGCAATAAATGATATTCTTGACTGAAATCCATTTATGTCCAACAATCAAGTAGTGACGTTCCCAATGTCTCATCTATAGGGGAGGCTTTCAATACTTTTTACATGGATCAATGAGCTTTTTACAATCTCAACTCTATTGCTACTGAGAACAGAAGTTTCAGTTTGAGGCAGGGATTTCATCCCCTTGCTGTGTTAGCAGAGAGGTTAGTTTTCACTTCCACTGATTGTAAGGAGTAGAAGCATAGCCAGGTCAGAGACCGTCTTTTAGATCTCCTTGTCCTGCTTTTGAGAAAAGTAACAAGTTGCTCCCAGTAGAGTCCTACTTCAGTACTAGGAACTTTTGAAGATATTGGATGCCACGATACATACTTAGTGATAATTTAGTGGTGAGTATTTTATTCAAAGAAGTCAGTGTATTTTCCCCTATTTCACATTTATTTCTCCTTTCAACATCATGAAAGGGAAATAACACTTATTGCAGCAGCAAATAATCTCACTATTTTCTAAGAAGAGCTCTATAATTTTTAGCTTATTTTCCCTGAGTATTTTGAAATCTAAGGCGTCTTTTGAATTTATATGTTTACACTAGAAGAGCAGCAAGCATACTATTGTAGAGTCCAAAGTCCTGGGGAAAATCCTGACCTTGCTCCTCTTTTTAATCATTCTGTTCGAGATTGTGATAACGAAATGAGTTCATTGATGTATAAAGAAGTGCTTAGCGCAATGCCTAGATTTATCAGTGATTAGTAGATTTAATCTCATAGGTGACTCTGAAAATATTAGAAAAGTAAAATATATTTTGAGTATTCTTGGAAAAAAAATTCTAGGAAATGTAATCAGTCCAAATATATGCAGAGTGAATACTCTTACTGTGGGATAGGTGTATATTCAGACGGTAACCTCTATTTTAAAATGTAGTCAAACTTCTTACTCTTTTATTTCATGCCTTCTGGGTTTGCTGCCTTTCCAGTTCTGAGACTCTTAAAATTCTCTTATGATTTTAAAATTCTTTTTCACTTTCATGGATTCAGCATCTTACATTAAATTTTTTTTTAACTTTGGGGAATTTATGCTTGTATAAAGTTGGAGGTTTGCATTCAATGTTGCACAAACTGCAGTATCATTTGTACCAACCTAATATTCGCTTAAATACCTATTTTTCAAAAAGTCCTTTTCTTGGAGGTTATAACGTTAGTATTGCTAGCCTGAATTGTTAACTGGGGATTGCATAAAGTGTCCATTAGTTACTAATCATCTTGTTTCCTAACCCCTTCAGCTGACAATTGAAGAGAAAGATCCTGTTCCTGACGAAGCTGTAGGAATGGACGAAGTGCAACCCTTCAGACCAGGTGCACTTTGTAACACCAATTTAATTTTGGGAAGGAGTACGCGAGGACATTTGACATGCGTGCAGTCTTCTCTTCCTCATTCCTTTTTTTCTTTGCTACAAATTTAATTGAAGGATTTGACATAACGTGATGTCATTGTTTGTATGGATGTTTGAGAAGAGGTATTTACAGGAATAAGGAAATGAGATTTTAAAACTGACTTCACTAAGATGTTTCTCCATTTGTTCGATACCCTAATTGTCCCAGTTTGGAATCCCTGTACTTAATAGTGGTTACCACAGGTCAATTATCACCCTGGAAGATTTTTCCAGCATTTTCAAATGGTTCTTTGACTTTTTATGTTAACGCCAGTAAGCCTCAATTGCTACCATGTCAATTGCTTTCTAACTTCACTTCTTCTCTTAGTGTTGTAACACTGATGGTCTTAAGACAACCAGATGTTCTGCTGAGCAGACACTGGCTGTGTGCGTACCTGCGCCTCTGGTGTCTTCGAGTATTAAAAATGGGAGACGTAATTAATAGTAATGAATATTTGACAGACACAATCTTTGCAAACAGGAATTCTGAAGCTTTTGTGCCTTGGGATGCTTTGATGGTATTAAAAATTTTTGAGAATTCCAAAGAACATTTTTAAGTCAGTAGTCTCCACAGATAGTTACAATCTTAGAAATAAAAACCGAACAATTTAAAATACATAACTTTTGATATTGACAAACAAATTCACACCCCACACCATTTTAACTATTGAGAAGGGAAGCTTTAATCGGAAACACATTATATAACAGAAATTGCTGAGTGACAATAGTTAATTAAACTTACCTATGTGAATGGCAAGTATAGGACACCTAAAATAACATGTACTCTGAAGGAGTAGTGTGTTTGGGAGAAAGAGGGTGTGGGGCTGCTTCTCTGAAGAAGGAAGTTTTACACGATGGTCGACTTTGTGTTATTTTTACCTCCTAATAAATGAAAACTGTATTTTCAGATTCTTCCAGCTGGAATGCTACTTCTTTGACTTTCAATCATGGAACTTCTCAAAGATCCGGGGATTCGAAATTTGGTGATAAACGGCCATTTGCCACACACTCAAGGAGCAAACCTCTGTCAGCATCCACAGAGTTTGGACAGATGACCGTAATAGACAAACGAAAGACTCAGATTGGAGGTGTGTTTTTCTTACGTACTTCTACGCAACATGAATTGCGTGAATCACAGCTACAAGATAACAGAGAAAGCAAAGAAGGAAATACAAAAACAGAGAGTTCAACCCTAGCCTACCTCTGTGTAGGTTGATCGTAGTTCTGAATTTCCTACAGTCATTTTGTAGCAAAATCTGCCTTATGTTTACTCTGTTTAGGCAAGTTACAGCCAAATAGAATACCTTTAACGAGACATTGGCATTCTTCCTCAATCACGGTAACATAAGGAAATAAGAAAGGGCATAAGGAGAAAGTATGATTCCATTTAGACTAGTATTTAGCGTACACTGGGGAGTATGTATGTATAACTATACACATATATAGGTACATACATACATACATATACGTGTATATGTATATGTATATATATATATATATATATATATATATATGTATTTTTATATACACACAGATGTATAGCAGGGGAAGTAAAAGCGCTTCACGTATAAATTGCCCACCACTTGTATCATTAATATTCACCCTACTATAGCCTTCAGGGGTTGCCCCAAAGAAGTATTTTTATATCACTTCAATCTGACGCTTTCAAAGTTCTGTGTTTTTCTGTTGTGTATTTACAATGTATTTGAATTTTTTCTTTAACAGTGGATGAGTGTTCTAAATGTGACCCTGCGAGCAGGTAGGATTTTATGGATTTCTAAAATTGCATGTTAACTAAGAGACTGCAGAGAGAAGCCAGTAAGCTTTAATGAGTGTTCTGCTCTGGATTAGGCCCTGTACTATGTGCCTAACACTGGTTCTCTCAGGTCGTCGGCACAGTAACTTTGCAAAGTAGCTGTGCTGTTCGGCCTAGTTTGTATTCATTACACGTGTGTGGTTCCGGGAGGTGGATTAATTGACCCCTGGTACCATAGTTACAAGTGGCTGACCCGTGATGTGACCTTCGGCCTGCTTGGCTTCCCAAGTCCCTTCTCTTGTCCCTCAGCCTGTACTGAGAAGTGCCTGGACGGGTCTGGATTCAAGGTTCAGGTGCAAGTCAGGTGGACTCAGAGAGTCCCGTTTAGTGACGTGTTAACACTGATTGAGAAGTGTCCTCCCAAGCCCAGTGAGCGCAAGCTCTTGTGTTAATGTACTCCACAATTGCAGCAGTCACGAGAACCTTGTTTTCACCATCAGTGTTTAAGGCAGATCTCAGTTCGCTGTGGCCACAGAACCACAGGTTGTGCATAAGCAAGACCTAATCAGGCAAGTGTTTTCAGGTATAATGCGATGTAGCCTTCTTGGGACGAATCGTTGTTCTGTAAGTGAAGAACATGTATGTATAGATCATGTTGTGTTACTGCAGCACAAATTGAGATGATATTTCCAATTGATTTCTCTACTTACTGATGTCTCAGCCTGTGTTTCTCTTCTGGCTAATACCTTTCCCTTGTTCTAGGAAGTTTTTTTCTTTTTTTCCAGAGTCTCTCTTCTTTCTTCGATGACTTTCCATGATTTTTTACCTTTTTCACTGCTTTTCTCAGGGTTTTTTGTTGCTGTTGTTCTGTTGTTGTTTTTCCACTTCTGCCAGCTAAGTGTTCTCCGTTTTTCTAGAGAGAATCGAAAGTCCATAGAATTCCAGGTGTTGAAGGAATGTTAGCAATTAATTAATTCAAAACACCCCCTAGTACTTCATGCTGCCATTAATGTTTTGGTCAAGTGGTTGATCTCATGAGGAGTTTGAACTCAAAGAGATTATGTGACTTACTTGAGTACAGTGAGTGATGAAATGAGATGAAGTGTAGGTTTCTAAGTCCAGTACGCTTCCTTCTTTATCATCCTTTGGGTGAGTGTTTTAATTATGGAAAGGAATGGAATTAGCAGCGGAATCCAAGTTTCAATAGGACCAACACTGGGTTGGAGTAGGAATAAGGATTTTAGAATAGAGATCAGAGATCAGATAGGGGAAAAGAGATCAGAATAGTAGGGTATGACAAGATAAAGAGAAATTACAAGAAAGAAGGAAAGAGGATGTTGGTAGTTGTCTAAAAAAGCAGATTAAAGTAAGGGGTTCAAGGGCGTCCTGAACAGGTTGCTGCTTTTTTGTTTGTTGAATTGGAGGAACCAGCATTCTTTAAGATTTGTATGAAAACATATTAAACCTTTGAGCCTCTGGAAACATTCTCTTTATAGCAAGTAGGAATATGGTATCATCCACCAGCACCCGAAATTACAGAGCGGGTCCCCTCGAGTCCAAAGGCACTGCAGATTGCTGAACTCTATAGACCCATGGCCCACCGCAGGTGTTTCGTCACCTCCACGTCTTTTTCCAATGCACTGATGTCCTTCCCATGGATATGGAGGGTTGCGCAGAGATAGGACTGATTGTGAAAACAGTAATGGAGTTGGGTAGGTGGTAACATGACTATGTTGGGAGTGGATGACTGAGGCTCCACTTAGCTTATTTTCCAGGAACAGGGAAATGGACAACTCCTACTGTGGGTCATTTGAGCCCATCCTTGTTTCAGGAGTCTATGCCTTCTTAGGCTGAAGTTTTCAAGGTTGGAGATTGCCAGGAAGCTGTGAGGACAAGTGGTCTGGGAGTGGGGAGGCTAAGAACATACATATTTGTTCTTTGACTGTTGTACGTGTAACTTGCAAACATTTCACACATTTCAGGGAACTGATTGTAGTGTTTCAGGGTGAAAGGAATGAATGGCGCGATTTAATAACTGCTTTCTACGTTAAAGAAGCAAGACTGCCATTTTTCTCACACAGATTAATCTTTGAACCAGGGACAGACCATGGAGAAGGGTCAGTGTATCTTTCTAACTTGATTTAGCTCACTGCTTTTGTCCCAGTTCAGGTTCCATTTATGTCAGCTATTATTTGCGTTTTGAATTCAGCCTTCAGGACTTTTGGTGAAAACAACATACTCTCAGGTGTTGCCAACATATTGGCTGTCATTCTTTGTTATGGAAACTTAGAGTGTATCTTCATTAAATATTGCATGAGTTGGGAGTGGTGGAGGCAGAAATAGGTAGCTAAGAGCTTTTCTAGCATATCATCTAATTTTTAATTATATCAAGAGACTATATTTCAAATGCAGATAGCTGACCTTTTACTCCTTTTGTTGTTGTTGTTGCTTTTGTCAAGAAATGAATTCACTTGTTTTTGTTATCTTTACCCTAAAGTCTTTCCCGCGAAACTGGCAATAATGATTCATGGCCTATATCAGAGGAATGGCTCTTCGATGTTAATACCAAGGTAAAAGGCTCCTGTGTGAAATTAACTGTTTTGCTCTGAATTTAGTTTTGTGTAGCAATGACTTGTAAAATTTAGTTGTGGGCTACCTATCATTGTTCTATGTTTGTCATGGAAAATTCCTCAGCATGAACCATTTTATAACATGTGACCATTTGATGCTGCATTGTTTTGTTGTTGTTTTTTTAACTTCAGTAAGTATCAAAGATGGGGGCTGAGAAAAAGAAGGGCTGGGAAATGTATAGTGATAGTAAAATTCGATAGGGAGTTTTCCCACCGTGACGGAGCTATGCAATTTGGGTAACGGTAAGGATTCTCAATGTGACTTTTACGTTATACCAGCATGACTTTTATCATACTCGTGCCTGAATGAAATCTTGAATGGATTCACGTACTCATTGTAATAGTCATGAACTCTTCCTGGTACCTTTCAGTTTTAAAACTAGATAGTATATGACATATGGTTTTATTTTATTACGCTTTGTATGTTGGTATGGTATACTTGTTAGGAGGGAGTGTTTTCTTCATTTCATTTTTTTTTCACTTACATTCCGTTGACAATCCGTATTATTTTATATTAGTTTCCGGTATACTAGGTTCATCATTTAGACTTAATAATTGTAGAATTTTTGAAAGTTTAGAATTCATGTTCTCTATCTCAAAACTCGTATAACAAAAGGATTCCACTATATTCTAAATCATTGCTTTGGGAATATATTTAAATATCTTCATCTAATTGAAGAGTACATGTTTTGCATAAAATAATAACCAATTTGAAAAACAGAGATCTTTTTTTTTTCAAGTTTTGTGTTTTAATGGCGTATTTGATTACATGGTATTTGATCCGTGGGCTCCTCGGCCCATATATGCAATAGTGACACAGATTTTCATTCAACTGATATTCTGACATACTCCATCGTCAAATCAACACTTGTTGAGTACCTATTCTGTAACAAGCACGATCTCATTTACTTCTCAGAATAGCCTTGGCAAAGAAGGGAATCCTCATCTTCAGAGATAAGGAAGTGGAGACCAAGTCAGTCTAGGTAGCATGTGTTGCAGTAGCCAGGGAGAACGTTGAGGGTTTGATCCAAAATGCACTTGGCTCCAAAGCTCATGATACTCTTGTCTGCTCCCTATAAAACGTGTCCGTGAGGTCCTATGCCCATTGTCCATGACGCATTGACCAAAGTAAAGAAAGGATCCGTGTCTGCAAAAGACAGGATGCTTTCTTTACTCTGGTCAAAAGCAGAGATTCTTAAAAATCGTGTAATAAAATATCAAGCTTCAGAAAGTTTTTAGTTTTGTTTTTTAAATGTAAAATGTTTCATTTCTGTTACAGTTGACATTCAATATGATGTCAGCCTCAGGTGTACAGCATAGTGGTTAGGCATTTATATAATGTGTAAACTGGTACTCCGATTAGTGTGGAATCCCTGACACCATACTTAGTTATTACAATGTTATTTCCTGTATTCTGTGTGCTGTCCTTGACAGCTACATGACTGTTTTATGACTGCCAATGTGTACTTCTTAATCCTTTTACCTTTTCAAGTTGCTCCCCAACACTCTTCCCTCTGGGCAATGATCAGTTAGTTCTCTGCATCTATGAGTTTGTTTCTTTTTTCTATGTTCATTTATGTTTTTATTTATTTTTACATATCACCGATAAGTGAAACCATGTGGTATTTGCGTTTCTCTGTCTAACTTATTTCACTTCGAATAATACCCTGTAGGTGCACGCACGTTGTCACAAATGGTAAGATTTTATTCTTTGTTACAGCCAAGTAGTATGTTGTTGTATATATGTAGCACTTCTTGTTTATCCAAGACGATGGATACTTCGGTTGCTTCTTTATCTGGAGTATTGTAAATAATGCGACAAGGACCATACAGATGCATACATGTTTTCAAAGGAGTGTTTTGGATTTCTGCGGAGAAAAACTCAGAAGTGGGATTGCTGTGCCACATGGTAGTTCTATTTTCAAATTCTTGAGGAACTTCCATATTGTTTTCCATTGTGGCTGGCCGGATTTGCGGTCATACCAACAGTGCACGGGGGTTCCCTTCACATCCTCACCAACACTTGTTGTTTGTTGATTTATTGATGATGGCGATTCAGACAGTTGTGAGGTGATAGCTGATTGTGTATTTAATTTGCATTGCTCTAATGATTAGTGCACTGAGCATGGTGTCGTATGTCTCTTGGCTATCTGTGTGAGCTCTTTGGAGAAAAGTCTATTCAGGTACTCTTCTGATTTTGTAATTGCATTGTTTGTCTTTCGGTGTTACGTTTTCTGAGTTCCTTATATGTTTTGGATATCAACCCTTTCTCTGATATATGATTGGCAAATATCTTCTCCCATTCGTCCGGTCGTGTTTTCATTTTGTTGATGGTTTCTATTGCTGTGCAAAACTGTTTCAGTTTGATGTCATATATATGGGTCTTGAAGTCCTATCCATTCAGCCACGTTAGGTCGTCACTGGAGCATGTAACGTATTTGTATTTAAAGTAATTGTTATACGTATGTAATTATTGTCATTTTATTATCCATATTTCTTCTCCTCCTCTTCGTCCTCATTCTCCTGTTTCTCCTCCTCCTCCTCTTTCTTTTCTTCCTTCTTCTCCTTCTTCTCTTTCTCTTCCTCCTCTTTCTCCTCCTCCTCCTCCTCCTTCTCCTTCTTCTTCTTCTGTGTCTTGTTCTTTTTTCAAGTTGTCGTTTCACATTTCTTGTAATATTGGTTTGTTGGTGCTGAACGCCATCATCTTTTTCTCTGGCAAGTTTTTACCTCTCCATTGATTCTAAATGAGAGCCTTGCCAGATACAGTAATAGTAATCTTGGTTGTAGATTATAGCTTTTCATCACTTTCAATATTTCTTGCCAATCTCTTCTGACCTGCAGATTTTCTCTTGAGAGATCACCTGACAATCTTATGCGATCTCCATTGTACGTGACTAACTACTTTTCTCTTGATGGTTTTAATATTCTCTCCGTGTCCTACCCCTTTGGAATTTTAATTATGATATGTTTTGGTGTGGGCCTATTTGGGTTCATTTTGTTTGGAACTTTTGTGTTTCCTACGCTTGTGTGTCTATTTCCTTCTCCAGGTTAGGAAAGGTTTCCATCATTATGTATTCTGATAGGTTTTCTTTCTTTTTTTAATTTATTGCGGTGACAATTGTCAGTAAAATTACATGGATTTCAGGAGTACAATTCCGTATTACATCATGTATAAATCCCATTGTGTGTTCACCACCCAGAGTCAGTTCTCCTTCCATCAGCATATATTTGATCCCCCTTACCCTCTCCTCCCAACCCCCACCCCCTTACCCTCTGGTAACCACTAAACTATTGTCTGTGTCTATGAGTTTTTGTTTCTCATTTGTTTTTCTTGTTCTTTTGTTGTTTTTGGTTTATATACCACATATCAGTGAAATCATATGGTTCTCTGCTTTTTCTGTCAGACTTATTCGCTTAACATTATACTCTCAAGATCATCCATGTTGTCACAAATGTTCCTATATCATCTTTTCTTACCGCTGAATAGTATTCCATTGTGTATATATACCACAACTTCTTTATCCATTCATCTATTGAAGGACATTTTGGTTGTTTCCATGCCTTAGCCACCGTAAACAAAGCTGCAGTGAACACTGGGGCACACGTGTCTTTATGTATAAATGTTCTCAGATTTTTGGGGTAGATACCCAGGAGAGGGATTCCTGGGTCGTACGGTAATTCTATTCATAATTTTTTGAGGAACCTCCACACTGCCTTCCATAACGGCTGCACCAGTCTGCATTCCCACCAACAGTGTATGAGGGTTCCTTTTTCTCCACAGCCTCTCCAACACTTGTTAGTGTTTGACTTGCTGATGATAGCCATTCGGACTGAAAGAAATTGAAGAAGGCACAAGAAATGGAAAGACATTCCGTGCTCATGGATTGGAAGAATCAACATAGTTAAAATGGCCATATTACCCAAAGCAATATACAGATTTAATGCAATCCCCATCAAAATCCCAATGGCATTTTTAAAGAAATAGAACAAAAATATCATCAGATTTGTTTGGAACCACAAAAGACCCCGAATAGCCAAAGCAATCTTAAGAAAAAAGAACAATACTAGAGGTAAGACACGCCCTGACTTTAGCTTGTACTACAGGGCTACAATCATCAAAACAGCATGGTCTTGGCAGGAAAACAGACACAGAGACCAACGGAATAGACTTGAGAACGCAGAAATAAAACCACTTAAATGTGGACAGACAATTTTGACAAAGAAGCTAAAAACATCCAATAGAGGAAAGACAGCCTCTTCAATAAGTGGTGCTGGGAGAATTGGATAGCCACGTGCGAAAGAATGAAACTGCACTGCTATCTGTCACCATGTACCAAAATTAATTCAAAATGGATCAAAGACTTAAGCATAAGACCTGACACAATAAACTGCATAGAAAAAAACATAGGTACTAAACTTATGGACCTTGGGTTCAAAGAGCATTTTATGAATTTGACTCCAAAGGCAAGGGAAGTAAAAGCTAAAATAAACGAATGGCACTATATGAAACTTAAAAGCTTCTGCACAGCAAAAGAAACCATCGACAAAATAAAGAGGCAACCAACTGAATGGCAGAAGATTTCTGCAAACAGTGCCTCCGATAAGGGACTAATCTCCAAAATATTCAAAGAACTCATGAAACTCAACAACCACTAGGTTTTCAATTCGTGCTCTCTCTCCTTCTTCTCCTTTCGATAGCCTTACGAATGTTGTTACACTTGATATTGTCCCAGACATCCCTGAAAGTATTTTCTGTTTTATTTATTTTTTATTTATGTTCATTTTTTTTCTGTTCTGATTGGGTGTTTTCTGCTACCTTGTCTACCAAATCACTATTGGAACCTCTGCTTCACCAAATGTGCTGCTGATTCCATCTATAAATTATTCATTTAAATACTGTATTTTTCATTTCAGACTTTTTTTTTAAGGATTTCTATGTCTTTTTTATATTTGCTGTCTCTCTGTTGAAGTTTTACTTACTTTATGGATTCTTCCCCTAATTTCATCTCACATCCTTATAACTAGTGTTTTAAACTCTGTATCTGGTATGTGTCCATTTGGTTTACCTCTTTTTCTAGAGTTTTGTCCTGTTCTTTCATTAGGGAAATGTTTCTTTCTCCCTTGTTTGTTCACTGCCTCTCTGTGTGTGTTTCTATGTATTATGTAGATCTGCTAATTCTCCTCATCTTGGCAGCATTGGCTCATATAACAGGTGTCCTGTGTGTCGGGTGGTACAACCTCCCTGGTCACCGGAGCCAGGAGTTCCAGAAGCTCGTGTGGGTGGTGTGTGCCCTCCTGTTGTACTTGAGCCATATTGCTGTTGGCGCATCAGTGTGTGGAATGGACGCTCAGGACGACTGGCTGTGACTACAGTAGATGAGCTGATGTGTGTGGGCTGACGTCACAGAGTGGGATCGGCTGTAGCAGGGCTCCGGTGTCTGCTCAGTCCATGGCTTGGGCGTGCCATTTGTGGAGCTAATTGGGTGTCGTTCTGGTGTTGCTGAAGCTGATCACCAGGTGTGTTGGATTTGGGGCCTCTTGGGAGGGGCTGTGGGGCAGGCCCAGGTCAGCTGCTGCTTGTGCCCAACCCGGAGCACCCAGTGGAAGCCAGAAAGTGACCTACTTTTGGTAGCTGCCTTTGTGGGTTTGGAGGCCCCTGGGAAAGGCTATGCTGTGACGCAAGACAGGATGATACATAGGATACTGGAAAGAAACGGAGGTCCTCAATAGCATAAGTTGCGGCCTTATTGACTGTCTTAAAACAGAATTGTGATGATGCAACACCTCTGCTTACTGGGTGACTCCCCATTATGTGAGGGTAAAATTCATATGCTAGCATGACACGTGCCTTCTTTGATTTGGTTCTGAAACGGCAGCGGTATCTCCATCCCATTCTCAGTGTTCCAGGCTTACCCCATCCCTTTGCGGCCCTCACTTGCAACATGTTGTTTCATCCTCAGGCTTTTGCTCCCTCTGCCCTTCTGGATTCCCCTTCATGCCTTCCCTCAGCACCTCGTATAACTGTCGAGATGCAGCCCTATCTTTGCCGCATCTGCTGAGCTCGCCTGGTACAACTGATTGTTGTCTCTTGTATGATCTAACTGTACTTTATTCACTTCAGGTGTACAAGTAGCGAGCGGTACTTTTCTGTTCTTATTTTTTCATGTATTATAATATCTCTACTCCTACTAGAATGTAGGACAAAATGTTTCATTTGTATTTCCAGCTTCCCCTGGGTCTGTGCCTATGATTTGTTGCCTACAGTAAAGTTTTCTTGTCCCACCGATGGATGGACTGAGTGAGTGAGTGAACGAGTAAATGAATATGATGTTTTCTGAAGTTGGGTTTTTCTTTCTTTTTGTTTTCTTTACTAGAAAGAAGCAACCAAGCCGGCAATTGGAAAAAGAGAAAATCGTGTGGCTATTATTGAAAGTGCTCCACAAGACCAAACAAGCAATGATAATTTGACTTGTGTTGACAGTGCACACCAGGATAATATACGTGGTAATTTAGTGACTACCTATGAATTCTTTCTAGCTTAAGCTCTGCTATAAACAAATCTAACATGTGTCGACCCACATGTGATATTCACTTCTTTTAAGCATTCTTTCCTATCTTTTTTTGCAAAAGTATCCCCACTATTAACAACTGCTTCTTCTTGCAAACGCTTCCACCCCCTGAAATTCTTTTCTGCTATTACTTTTATGGAAATAAGCATGACTGAATGTGTATTTAAAATGCACAGTAATATACGTTCACATTAATGTACCTGTGACTCCATTTTATAGTTAAAAAGTCATCATTAGGATTAGGACAAGATGAAGATGAAGAATCACCTTGGGATTCTGAGGTACTGTCTTTCAGAATTATTATTATTATCAATGTTATTTACAAAATCACCATTCTGTGATGTTAAAACGAAAAGGGTGTGCTTTGACTTTACTTTCTCACCTCTGCATTTCCCCATACAAATCATTTTTTGATGGTTTATCCTATAATTAATAAACTAGCTATGTGGTTAATCTAATAAGACAGCGTAGTACAATTCTGCTAACTTGCAAGTTTCACTTTAGGAAGTCAGTGCAGAATAGTATAAAACACGTAGGCTTCCAAGTCTTAAGGAGTCAGTTTGGGATCTGAAGTGAAGTTTACCTAAAAGGTAAAGAATTATTCCAGCTCGACCTATACCCAAATGCATGACTCTGTGGTTTTTGTAGATGTGGAAATGTCCTAATGAGTTTCAGAAAGAAAGAGTTTGGATTGTAGGGTGTTTTTATAATTTGGAACTTGAGAAGATAATGCCTGGGACACCAAAGTATTATTATATTTGTATTGTCAAATAGATCTGCAAGGAACTTTTCTATGGTAGGAAAAGCATGGTGAATACTACTAATATGTTGGATTACACTAACAACAATTTGGCTGAGCGCTGCTTTACTATGTAACAACTGTCTCGTTCAGTTAAAACAGCAGGCATTGAGTCACTTGATGGCAACTGTACTTGCAGTAATGGAAGTACAGTGTAATGATGAGCCAATGTGAGGTGACAGCTGTGGAAAGAGACAGGAGGAGTGTGATCTTCTGATATAGGCAACTGCTGCCTCCTGGCACAGACACTGCGTTTGACGATAAGAACACAGTAGAATCCTGCATGGGTCACTTGCTAGCTGTGGGGTCTTGGGGCAACTCCTTCTTAACCTGTCGGATGTCAGTGCCCTCATTTGTCATAATGGTACTAATGACTACCTTTGAGGTATGTGGAATGCACAAATGTGGTAACAAATGTGAAAACACTTCGAAAACTGTAAAGGGTGCTATAGAATGTAAAACACAATGATCACAGTGAGATGCAGCGACTTATTAAATATCGGGGACACTTTTTGTAAACCTGTAGGACAATCAAATGGCAGTAGTGTCAAGAACAGAGTGGAAAAGTTAGAAGGGGCACGTGGATTTCTCACCTGGGGGATGTTAAGTTTCAGAGACTGTGATTGGCAATACCCTGTAGATGTGTAGTGTTTTGGTACTTGAGGCTTTGTTGGTGCGAGCTGAATGTTTTCACCTTGAGTAAATTTCTAGTTGGATACCAGCTGTGTGCTGGGCAGTTAGACACTGACTGGAGAAGTTCAGGGGACAGCTGTAGCTGTACAAGCAGAAAAACAAGTGAACGACAGTCCATTATAAGTCACTATATCTGCGTCATTTAAGCAGAATGGAGAATGCTGGGTTAAAGAATATTGTCGGGGGTCGGGCATGGTTGTAGTTGGAATAGGAGTGGGAGTGGAATATCAGTGGTCAGGAAAGATCTTTGTGAGTGTGACAAAAACTGCCAAGTGAAGCATGAGAAGGAGCCAGTCGTGTGAAGATCTAGAAGCAAAACCTGCTGGACAGAGACTGCAATGGATCGCATCTGTCCATCATTGTATTCTAACGTCTTGGAATGGCCAGGAAGAGGAAGTGGGGTAACCATCATCAACCCATTTTTATACTTGTTGTTCTGTGTGGGAAAGAAGTAAAATGTGCATGGTAAGTGTCTGGTACATTTTAGATGATTATAATAAGTAAATGTTCTTATTTTTCCCTGATTACAAATTATTATACTTTTTTGAAAAGTTGCATAACTATATATACCATTTTTCCTATTATTTATTGACACATAATATAATGAAAAGTTTTTCTTATCTCTTTGCCACTTGGGTCAATGATTTTTTCTATCAAAATTTTGGTCAAGTAACAGTTCGTTTTCTCCTAGCTCTTGTGGACCTAGATGAAGTAGGTTCTAAAATGTTCTGTTAAGACTCAGCTGGACATACACCAAGGTTTCTTACCATGTCAAGCAAGTATCTTGTTTTAGCACTAAAAAACAAAGCTGTGATTAGAAAGATGTAACGGTTATATCAAGTGCACTTATCAAAGTATTAGGTTGTTGCGAAAGTAATTGGGGTTTCAAAGGTAAAGAACAAATTGCAAAATTGCAATTACATTTGCACCAACCTAATATTTCCTTAGATACATATTTTTCAAAAAATGCTTTTCTTGGAGGTAAGAACTTTAACATTTTCATCCTGAATTATTAACTAGAGGTGGTATGAAGTGTCCATGAGTTACTAATCATCTTGTTTCCTAACCCCTTCAGACCAGCATTGAAGTGGAAGATCCTGTTCCTGAGGAAGCTGTAGGAAAGTACGGTGCGCAACCCTGCAGACCAGGTGCACTTTGTAACACCAATTTAATTTTGGGAAGCAGTACGCGCGGACATTTGGCATGCGTGCAATCTTCTCTTCCTCATTCCTTTTTTTTGTTACAAATTTAATTGAAGGATTTGACATAAGTAACGTGATGTCATTGTTGCTATCGAAGTTTGAGAGAAAAGACATCGACAGGACTAAGAAAATGAGATTTTAAAAGTGTGACTTCACTAAAATGTTTCTCCTCTTGTTTCGATACCCCAAAAAGTCCCAGTTTGGAACCCCTGTGCTTATTAGGGGTTCTCAGGGGTTAATTATCACACTGGAAGATATTTCCAGGGTTTCCAAATGGTTATTTGAATTTTGACGTTTGCCCAGAGTAAGCCTCAGTCGCTACCATGTCAATTGCGTTTTAACTTTACTTCCTCTTAGTGTTGTAACACTGATGCTCTTAAGCCAACCAGATGTTCTGATGAGCAGACACTGGCTGTGCGTGTACATGAACTTATGGAGTCTTTGATGATTAAAAATGAGAGAAGTAATTAATAGTAATGAATATCTGGTAGACACAGTCTTTGAAAACAGTATTTCTGAATCTTTTGTGCCCCGGGATTCTTTTATGCTATTAAAACTTATTGAGAATTCCAAAGTATTTTCTTTTGTCGGTGGTCTCCATTGATAGTTACAATATTAGACTTAAAACCTGAAAATTTTAAAATACGAGCACACACAGGCATGCATTCCTTGAGCCATTAGAGCTACGAGCCAGTCACCATCAGACCTATGATGTTACCATCAGAGCTGTGATATCACGGCTGTGGAGAACTCTACTGTACACTTAGAAGAGAATGAGAGTGAAAATGGCCAATGACAGTCAGTGTTTCTGTGAAAATAGTTTTGACCTTTTCGGGCCCCTCGACTGACTGATCTTGGGACTTTAGGGATTCTCACAGGACATTGGAAACTACTGTTTTAAATGACATACGGGCTTCCTGGTTGTGAAGTGATAAAATAGTTTTAAAGCTTCTCTTCTACAGTTGTGGTTTTCTTTCACTTGTCTTTAAGATTTAAGGTGAGAATTTTGTTTAAAAAGCAAAAGGAAAATAAGTTTGCTATATATTCATTTTCTGTCTCATAGTTCACTGTACTCCTTGGAGCTAGTGTGGACCTAGTTTGATCGTATTTTTACTTGGAAACAACAAAGTCACCCAAGTCTGTCATTTGTCATATGAATTTCTGTTTATGGAAGGGTTAAAAAATGAATTCTGAAGATCTTGAAGCATTTAGAAAAGACTATTTTCTTATAATAAGTAGTTTCTAATTTGTAATAGTACCATGCTTTAAAAGCTTTTTTTCTAATCCCATGTTTGTCACACATATTTGAACTTAAGATAAGTGGTTAGACATGACTTTTGAGAACGACAAAAAAATTCACATCCGGCACCATGTTAACTATTAAGGAAAGCTTTAATTGGAAACACATTACATAATAGAAATTGCTGAGTGACAATAATGAATTAAACTTACCTATGAGAATGGCAATATAGGACACTTAAAATAAAATGTGCTCGGAAGGAGTAGTGTGTTCGGGGAAAAGGAGGACGTGGGACCGCTTCTCTGAAAAAGGAAGTTTTTCAAGATGGTCAACTTTGTGTTATTTTTACCTCCTAATAAATGAAAACTTTATTTTCAGCTTCTTCCAAATGGAATGCTACTTCTTTGACTTTCGATCATGGAACTTCTCAAAGATCCGGGGATTGGAAAGTTGGTGATAAAAGGCCGTTTGCATCACACTCAATGAGTAAACCTCTGTCAGCATCCACAGAGTTTGGACAGATGACCGTAATAGACAAACGAAAGAGTCAGATTGTAGGTGTGTTTCTGTTAGGTAATCATAGGCTCCATGACTTGTGTGAATCACCGCTGCCAGAAAACAGAGAAAGCAAAGAAGGAACTAAAGATACAGAAAGTGTTCAACCCCAGCCCACCTCTATGTAGCCCCATCATAGTTCTGACTTTCCAACAGTCATTTTGTGGCAAAATCTACTTGACGTTTACTCTGTTTATGCAACTTACAACCAAACAGAATGACTTTTAGCAAGACATTGGCATTCTTCCTGAAGCACAGTAACATACGGAAATAAGAAAGAGAATGAGGTGAAAGGGTGATTTCCTTTAGACTAGTATTTAGCGTACACTGGGGAGTGGGCAGCAGGATTATATGTACCACATTGGGACCAGATGGGAAAACTTCAGAAAGATCTAAAGGTTGCCTAGTGAAACAAAACAGTTTTTTAGCTTTAGTTTTATAGCTCGGCATTCGCAAGTATTGGTTATAACTTTATTCGATGTAACTGAAAAAGCACCTTTGAAACCAACAACCAAATATTTCTTGGATTTTCTATGGCATTATATAGTTTAGAATTGACTTTTGCAGCAGTATTGGGATTCATTGAGAATTTAGTGCATAGCACTTCCTTCTCAGCTGTGTCCGCAGTCTGTCTCCTCTTCTCTCCCTTCTTCCTTAAACCCCAGTGCTGAATCCTCAATGGTGAAAAGAAATTTTCAGAATAGTAGAGGAAAACATTTCAGCTATAAGGAAGGGTGTACACAGATACATGCATCAGAAGTAACAGTCATTGTGGAAACAATGAATGACGTTGCAGTTGAATCTTAGGGTGTTGTTCAAAAGGTACAATTACGAGGTAGAGAACAGAGTATATAGTGCGATTCGATATGTTTGTCCTGTATTTCTAAATTGCGTTTTGTTTCTGATTGTTTTTCCATCGATGTTCAATGAATGAATTGGTGGATTCATTTTTGACACGTTTGTATGCCTTTTACTTTGTGCCATATTACCCAAATGGTTTGTTGAAGTGTGAGCTAATTAGAAGTATTTCTTAAGTAAAGTAAAGTATTCAGGAAAAGATTACGCTTAATTTGAACTCTCAATTGATAAGATGTTATTTTCTGTATCTATAAAGATGATAGCTTTTATCTGACTGTTCTAAGTAGTTCGTTTTAACTCATATGTAGACTTGTCAGCAGGACAACACCTAGGAATGACATCGGAGGAAGGGCAAGCGAGGCTTGATGGAAATGAAAAGAACTACACACGTGTATGTAAAATTTAAGCTTAAATTTCTAGTATAATATGGTTTTCTGTGCTTTAATAATATAATAGAGTCCAATTGAAATTACCTTTCAAGCTAGCCTTTTAGAGTCACACGGTCATAATTGAATGATATGTATAACATTTGAACTAGTTAGAAAACTTAAAATATTGTTAGCATCTATACATATTCACAGCTCAACTTTATCCTTGAATTGAGGCAAAAAATAATAATAATAAAGTCCTGAATATTGTTTGCTCCTTTAATTTTTATAACTCCCTTACATAACAAAGAAAGTAACATCAAATATTGAATCACGTGATGAGACAGTTGAAATTATGAACCATGTGAAAATGATGGCCACTGATTCGGGCTCACGTGAAAGGAGTCAGTGGTTCAAAATGTGCAGTTCCCTATGGCTTGTCACTAAGGCCAAGGTTAGAGATGGATTCTTCCTTGTGACCTCTGTGTAATGGACGTCTGAGTCTACATTCAGAGAGAGAATGGGGTCATGCAATCAACTCAACTGACTTTTAAGAGAATCACGCTTTCCAGGATGGGACCTTTGGTTATTAGGGCACAAACAATAACTTTCTAATTCCTTTCATTTCAGTGTAGGAAATCAGTAAATGTGACTTAATTTTTGATCTGCTCTTATTAGTGGGTGTTGAATAAGTTAGAATTGGATGCAACAGATAACTATGTCAATGTATAACACTATCATAGTGTATAATTTGTATTAATATGTAGGAATTTACTTCTCTTACTGATTGATGTTAATGATGTGGGCTCCTAATTAAAGTTTGCCTATTCTCCCGTTATTAATCTTTAAAAGATATTCTTAAATTCACTATAGGGGCTCACTATTTAAGATGTGGTGTGGTGAACTATTTTAAGTGAGGAAGCCTCTGTGACATTAAAAATCATTTACTGTTTCATTTTTGGGGTGGGTTTAACATATAAGCGATTGTTTAGTGCAAACGGTGACAAAATTAGTTTTGCGGGTTCATGTTTTTCTTCTAATTTAGACTAAGGCAACTTATTTTTCACTTTCTACTTACAGTCCAATAATTTAGGAATAAGTAAACGTAGATTAAGATTTTTAACAGTTAAATTTTAGTTACATTCTAATTTTTCTTTGTTCCTATTCGATTCTCTAGGTTGTACAAAAGGAAAACGACACGCAGAGGCCACTTTCTCAAGAACAGGACAACAGAATATTAGAAGATGCAATTCTGACCAATTGCCTTCAACAACAAAAGGAGACAAAAATAAATCTTAAGAAAATGAATTCTGAGGTATTTTGTTTAGTTATTTTCAAATATGTGTGTGCGTATTTGTGTATGGACATATTTTGAAAACCAATGTTGTACCTATGGGAATTCTGGAGGATGTTAAAGGTGTGTGTGTGTGTGTGTGTGTGTATTTTAGGGGAAGTGAGATTTTCCGTCCATTGCAATAAATGATATTCTTGACTGAAATCCATTTATGTCCAACAATCAAGTAGTGACGTTCCCAATGTCTCATCTATAGGGGAGGCTTTCAATACTTTTTACATGGATCAATGAGCTTTTTACAATCTCAACTCTATTGCTACTGAGAACAGAAGTTTCAGTTTGAGGCAGGGATTTCATCCCCTTGCTGTGTTAGCAGAGAGGTTAGTTTTCACTTCCACTGATTGTAAGGAGTAGAAGCATAGCCAGGTCAGAGACCGTCTTTTAGATCTCCTTGTCCTGCTTTTGAGAAAAGTAACAATTTGCTCCCAGTAGAGTCCTACTTCAGTACTAGGAACTTTTGAAGATATTGGATGCCACGATACATACTTAGTGATAATTTAGTGGTGAGTATTTTATTCAAAGAAGTCAGTGTATTTTCCCCTATTTCACATTTATTTCTCCTTTCAACATCATGAAAGGGAAATAACACTTATTGCAGCAGCAAATAATCTCACTATTTTCTAAGAAGAGCTCTATAATTTTTAGCTTATTTTCCCTGAGTATTTTGAAATCTAAGGCGTCTTTTGAATTTATATGTTTACACTAGAAGAGCAGCAAGCATACTATTGTAGAGTCCAAAGTCCTGGGGAAAATCCTGACCTTGCTCCTCTTTTTAATCATTCTGTTCGAGATTGTGATAACGAAATGAGTTCATTGATGTATAAAGAAGTGCTTAGCGCAATGCCTAGATTTATCAGTGATTAGTAGATTTAATCTCATAGGTGACTCTGAAAATATTAGAAAAGTAAAATGTATTTTGAGTATTCTTGGAAAAAAAATTCTAGGAAATGTAATCAGTCCAAATATATGCAGAGTGAATACTCTTACTGTGGGATAGGTGTATATTCAGACGGTAACCTCTATTTTAAAATGTAGTCAAACTTCTTACTCTTTTATTTCATGCCTTCTGGGTTTGCTGCCTTTCCAGTTCTGAGACTCTTAAAATTCTCTTATGATTTTAAAATTCTTTTTCACTTTCATGGATTCAGCATCTTACATTAAATTTTTTTTTAACTTTGGGGAATTTATGCTTGTATAAAGTTGGAGGTTTGCATTCAATGTTGCACAAACTGCAGTATCATTTGTACCAACCTAATATTCGCTTAAATACCTATTTTTCAAAAAGTCCTTTTCTTGGAGGTTATAACGTTAGTATTGCTAGCCTGAATTGTTAACTAGGGATTGCATAAAGTGTCCATTAGTTACTAATCATCTTGTTTCCTAACCCCTTCAGCCGACAATTGAAGAGAAAGATCCTGTTCCTGACGAAGCTGTAGGAATGGACGAAGTGCAACCCTTCAGACTAGGTGCACTTTGTAACACCAATTTAATTTTGGGAAGGAGTACGCGAGGACATTTGACATGCGTGCAGTCTTCTCTTCCTCATTCCTTTTTTTCTTTGCTACAAATTTAATTGAAGGATTTGACATAACGTGATGTCATTGTTTGTATGGATGTTTGAGAAGAGGTATTTACAGGAATAAGGAAATGAGATTTTAAAACTGACTTCACTAAGATGTTTCTCCATTTGTTCGATACCCTAATTGTCCCAGTTTGGAATCCCTGTACTTAATAGTGGTTACCACAGGTCAATTATCACCCTGGAAGATTTTTCCAGCATTTTCAAATGGTTCTTTGACTTTTTATGTTAACGCCAGTAAGCCTCAATTGCTACCATGTCAATTGCTTTCTAACTTCACTTCTTCTCTTAGTGTTGTAACACTGATGGTCTTAAGACAACCAGATGTTCTGCTGAGCAGACACTGGCTGTGTGCGTACCTGCGCCTCTGGTGTCTTCGAGTATTAAAAATGGGAGACGTAATTAATAGTAATGAATATTTGACAGACACAATCTTTGCAAACAGGAATTCTGAAGCTTTTGTGCCTTGGGATGCTTTGATGGTATTAAAAATTTTTGAGAATTCCAAAGAACATTTTTAAGTCAGTAGTCTCCACAGATAGTTACAATCTTAGAAATAAAAACCGAACAATTTAAAATACATAACTTTTGATATTGACAAAAAAATTCACACCCCACACCATTTTAACTATTGAGAAGGGAAGCTTTAATCGGAAACACATTATATAACAGAAATTGCTGAGTGACAATAGTTAATTAAACTTACCTACGTGAATGGCAAGTATAGGACACCTAAAATAACATGTACTCTGAAGGAGTAGTGTGTTTGGGAGAAAGAGGGTGTGGGGCTGCTTCTCTGAGGAAGGAAGTTTTACACGATGGTCGACTTTGTGTTATTTTTACCTCCTAATAAATGAAAACTGTATTTTCAGATTCTTCCAGCTGGAATGCTACTTCTTTGACTTTCAATCATGGAACTTCTCAAAGATCCGGGGATTCGAAATTTGGGGATAAACGGCCATTTGCCACACACTCAAGGAGCAAACCTCTGTCAGCATCCACAGAGTTTGGACAGATGACCGTAATAGACAAACGAAAGACTCAGATTGGAGGTGTGTTTTTCTTACGTACTTCTACGCAACATGAATTGCGTGAATCACAGCTACAAGATAACAGAGAAAGCAAAGAAGGAAATACAAAAACAGAGAGTTCAACCCTAGCCTACCTCTGTGTAGGTTGATCGTAGTTCTGAATTTCCCACAGTCATTTTGTAGCAAAATGTGCTTTATGTTTACTCTGTTTAGGCAAGTTACAGCCAAATAGAATACCTTTTAGCGAGACATTGGCATTCTTCCTCAATCACGGTAACATAAGGAAATAAGAAAGGGAATAAGGAGAAAGTATGATTCCATTTAGACTAGTATTTAGCGTACACTGGGGAGTATGTATGTATAACTATACACATATATAGGTACATACATACATACATATACGTGTATATGTGTATGTATGTATGTGTGTATATATATATATATATATATGTATATATATATATATATATATATATTTTTATATACACACAGATGTATAGCAGGGGAAGTAAAAGCGCTTCACGTATAAATTGCCCACCACTTGTATCATTAATATTCACCCTACTATAGCCTTCAGGGGTTGCCCCAAAGAAGTATTTTTATATCACTTCAATCTGACGCTTTCAAAGTTCTGTGTTTTTCTGTTGTGTATTTACAATGTATTTGAATTTTTTCTTTAACAGTGGATGAGTGTTCTAAATGTGACCCTGCGAGCAGGTAGGATTTTATGGATTTCTAAAATTGCATGTTAACTAAGAGACTGCAGAGAGAAGCCAGTAAGCTTTAATGAGTGTTCTGCTCTGGATTAGGCCCTGTACTATGTGCCTAACACTGGTTCTCTCAGGTCGTCGGCACAGTAACTTTGCAAAGTAGCTGTGCTGTTCGGCCTAGTTTGTATTCATTACACGTGTGTGGTTCTGGGAGGTGGATTAATTGACCCCTGGTACCATAGTTACAAGTGGCTGACCCGTGATGTGACCTTCGGCCTGCTTGGCTTCCCAAGTCCCTTCTCTTGTCCCTCAGCCTGTACTGAGAAGTGCCTGGACGGGTCTGGATTCAAGGTTCAGGTGCAAGTCAGGTGGACTCAGAGAGTCCCGTTTAGTGACGTGTTAACACTGATGGAGAAGTGTCCTCCCAAGCCCAGTGAGCGCAAGCTCTTGTGTTAATGTACTCCACAATTGCAGCAGTCACGAGAACCTTGTTTTCACCATCAGTGTTTAAGGCAGATCTCAGTTCGCTGTGGCCACAGAACCACAGGTTGTGCATAAGCAAGACCTAATCAGGCAAGTGTTTTCAGGTATAATGCGATGTAGCCTTCTTGGGACGAATCGTTGTTCTGTAAGTGAAGAACATGTATGTATAGATCATGTTGTGTTACTGCAGCACAAATTGAGATGATATTTCCAATTGATTTCTCTACTTACTGATGTCTCAGCCTGTGTTTCTCTTCTGGCTAATACCTTTCCCTTGTTCTAGGAAGTTTTTTTCTTTTTTTCCAGAGTCTCTCTTCTTTCTTCGATGACTTTCCATGATTTTTTACCTTTTTCACTGCTTTTCTCAGGGTTTTTTGTTGCTGTTGTTCTGTTGTTGTTTTTCCACTTCTGCCAGCTAAGTGTTCTCCGTTTTTCTAGAGAGAATCGAAAGTCCATAGAATTCCAGGTGTTGAAGGAATGTTAGCAATTAATTAATTCAAAACACCCCCTAGTACTTCATGCTGCCATTAATGTTTTGGTCAAGTGGTTGATCTCATGAGGAGTTTGAACTCAAAGAGATTATGTGACTTACTTGAGTACAGTGAGTGATGAAATGAGATGAAGTGTAGGTTTCTAAGTCCAGTACGCTTCCTTCTTTATCATCCTTTGGGTGAGTGTTTTAATTATGGAAAGGAATGGAATTAGCAGCGGAATCCAAGTTTCAATAGGACCAACACTGGGTTGGAGTAGGAGTAAGGATTTTAGAATAGAGATCAGAGATCAGATAGGGGAAAAGAGATCAGAATAGTAGGGTATGACAAGATAAAGAGAAATTACAAGAAAGAAGGAAAGAGGATGTTGGTAGTTGTCTAAAAAAGCAGATTAAAGTAAGGGGTTCAAGGGCGTCCTGAACAGGTTGCTGCTTTTTTGTTTGTTGAATTGGAGGAACCAGCATTCTTTAAGATTTGTATGAAAACATATTAAACCTTTCAGCCTCTGGAAACATTCTCTTTATAGCAAGTAGGAATATGGTATCATCCACCAGCACCCGAAATTACAGAGCGGGTCCCCTCGAGTCCAAAGGCACTGCAGATTGCTGAACTCTATAGACCCATGGCCCACCGCAAGTGTTTCGTCACCTCCACCTCTTTTCCCGATGCACTGATGTCCTTCCCATGGATATGGAGGGTTGGGCAGAGATAGGACTGATTGTGAAAACAGTAATGGAGTTGGGTAGGTGGTAACATGACTGTGTTGGGAGTGGATGACTGAGGCTCCACTTAGCTTATTTTCCAGGAACAGGGAAATGGACAACTCCTACTGTGGGTCATTTGAGCCCATCCTTGTTTCAGGAGTCTATGCCTTCTTAGGCTGAAGTTTTCAAGGTTGGAGATTGCCAGGAAGCTGTGAGGACAAGTGGTCTGGGAGTGGGGAGGCTAAGAACATACATATTTGTTCTTTGACTGTTGTACGTGTAACTTGCAAACATTTCACACATTTCAGGGAACTGATTGTAGTGTTTCAGGGTGAAAGGAATGAATGGCGCGATTTAATAACTGCTTTCTACGTTAAAGAAGCAAGACTGCCATTTTTCTCACACAGATTAATCTTTGAACCAGGGACAGACCATGGAGAAGGGTCAGTGTATCTTTCTAACTTGATTTAGCTCACTGCTTTTGTCCCAGTTCAGGTTCCATTTATGTCAGCTATTATTTGCGTTTTGAATTCAGCCTTCAGGACTTTTGGTGAAAACAACATACTCTCAGGTGTTGCCAACATATTGGCTGTCATTCTCTGTTACGGAAACTTAGAGTGTATCTTCATTAAATATTGCATGAGTTGGGAGTGGTGGAGGCAGAAATAGGTAGCTAAGAGCTTTTCTAGCATATCATCTAATTTTTAATTATATCAAGAGACTATATTTCATATGCAGATAGCTGACCTTTTACTCCTTTTGTTGTTGTTGTTGCTTTTGTCAAGAAATGAATTCACTTGTTTTTGTTATCTTTACCCTAAAGTCTTTCCCGCGAAACTGGCAATAAAGATTCATGGCCTATATCAGAGGAATGGCTCTTCGATGTTAATACCAAGGTAAAAGGCTCCTGTGTGAAATTAACTGTTTTGCTCTGAATTTAGTTTTGTGTAGCAATGACTTGTAAAATTTAGTTGTGGGCTACCTATCATTGTTCTATGTTTGTCATGGAAAATTCCTCAGCATGAACCATTTTATAACATGTGACCATTTGATGCTGCATTGTTTTGTTGTTGTTTTTTTAACTTCAGTAAGTATCAAAGATGGGGGCTGAGAAAAAGAAGGGCTGGGAAATGTATAGTGATAGTAAAATTCGATAGGGAGTTTTCCCACCGTGACGGAGCTATGCAATTTGGGTAACGGTAAGGATTCTCAATGTGACTTTTACGTTATACCAGCATGACTTTTATCATACTCGTGCCTGAATGAAATCTTGAATGGATTCACGTACTCATTGTAATAGTCATGAACTCTTCCTGGTACCTTTCAGTTTTAAAACTAGATAGTATATGACATATGGTTTTATTTTATTACGCTTTGTATGTTGGTATGGTATACTTGTTAGGAGGGAGTGTTTTCTTCATTTCATTTTTTTTTCACTTACATTCCGTTGACAATCCGTATTATTTTATATTAGTTTCCGGTATACTAGGTTCATCATTTAGACTTAATAATTGTAGAATTTTTGAAAGTTTAGAATTCATGTTCTCTATCTCAAAACTCGTATAACAAAAGGATTCCACTATATTCTAAATCATTGCTTTGGGAATATATTTAAATATCTTCATCTAATTGAAGAGTACATGTTTTGCATAAAATAATAACCAATTTGAAAAACAGAGATCTTTTTTTTTTCAAGTTTTGTGTTTTAATGGCGTATTTGATTACATGGTATTTGATCCGTGGGCTCCTCGACCCATATATGCAATAGTGACACAGATTTTCATTCAACTGATATTCTGACATACTCCATCGTCAAATCAACACTTGTTGAGTACCTATTCTGTAACAAGCACGATCTCATTTACTTCTCAGAATAGCCTTGGCAAAGAAGGGAATCCTCATCTTCAGAGATAAGGAAGTGGAGACCAAGTCAGTCTAGGTAGCATGTGTTGCAGTAGCCAGGGAGAACGTTGAGGGTTTGATCCAAAATGCACTTGGCTCCAAAGCTCATGATACTCTTGTCTGCTCCCTATAAAACGTGTCCGTGAGGTCCTATGCCCATTGTCCATGACGCATTGACCAAAGTAAAGAAAGGATCCGTGTCTGCAAAAGACAGGATGCTTTCTTTACTCTGGTCAAAAGCAGAGATTCTTAAAAATCGTGTAATAAAATATCAAGCTTCAGAAAGTTTTTAGTTTTGTTTTTTAAATGTAAAATGTTTCATTTCTGTTACAGTTGACATTCAATATGATGTCAGCCTCAGGTGTACAGCATAGTGGTTAGGCATTTATATAATGTGTAAACTGGTACTCCGATTAGTGTGGAATCCCTGACACCATACTTAGTTATTACAATGTTATTTCCTGTATTCTGTGTGCTGTCCTTGACAGCTACATGACTGTTTTATGACTGCCAATGTGTACTTCTTAATCCTTTTACCTTTTCAAGTTGCTCCCCAACACTCTTCCCTCTGGGCAATGATCAGTTAGTTCTCTGCATCTATGAGTTTGTTTCTTTTTTCTATGTTCATTTATGTTTTTATTTATTTTTACATATCACCGATAAGTGAAACCATGTGGTATTTGCGTTTCTCTGTCTAACTTATTTCACTTCGAATAATACCCTGTAGGTGCACGCACCTTGTCACAAATGGTAAGATTTTATTCTTTGTTACAGCCAAGTAGTATGTTGTTGTATATATGTAGCACTTCTTGTTTATCCAAGACGATGGATACTTCGGTTGCTTCTTTATCTGGAGTATTGTAAATAATGCGACAAGGACCATACAGATGCATACATGTTTTCAAAGGAGTGTTTTGGATTTCTGCGGAGAAAAACTCAGAAGTGGGATTGCTGTGCCACATGGTAGTTCTATTTTCAAATTCTTGAGGAACTTCCATATTGTTTTCCATTGTGGCTGGCCGGATTTGCGGTCATACCAACAGTGCACGGGGGTTCCCTTCACATCCTCACCAACACTTGTTGTTTGTTGATTTATTGATGATGGCGATTCAGACAGTTGTGAGGTGATAGCTGATTGTGTATTTAATTTGCATTGCTCTAATGATTAGTGCACTGAGCATGGTGTCGTATGTCTCTTGGCTATCTGTGTGAGCTCTTTGGAGAAAAGTCTATTCAGGTACTCTTCTGATTTTGTAATTGCATTGTTTGTCTTTCGGTGTTACGTTTTCTGAGTTCCTTATATGTTTTGGATATCAACCCTTTCTCTGATATATGATTGGCAAATATCTTCTCCCATTCGTCCGGTCGTGTTTTCATTTTGTTGATGGTTTCTATTGCTGTGCAAAACTGTTTCAGTTTGATGTCATATATATGGGTCTTGAAGTCCTATCCATTCAGCCACGTTAGGTCCTCACTGGAGCATGTAACGTATTTGTATTTAAAGTAATTGTTATACGTATGTAATTATTGCCATTTTATTATCCATATTTCTTCTCCTCCTCTTCGTCCTCATTCTCCTGTTTCTCCTCCTCCTCCTCTTTCTTTTCTTCCTTCTTCTCCTTCTTCTCTTTCTCTTCCTCCTCTTTCTCCTCCTCCTCCTCCTTCTCCTTCTTCTTCTGTATCTTGTTCTTTTTTCAAGTTGTCGTTTCACATTTCTTGTAATATTGGTTTGTTGGTGCTGAACGCCATCATCTTTTTCTCTGGCAAGTCTTTACCTCTCCATTGATTCTAAATGAGAGCCTTGCCAGATACAGTAATAGTAATCTTGGTTGTAGATTATAGCTTTTCATCACTTTCAATATTTCTTGCCAATCTCTTCTGACTTGCAGATTTTCTCTTGAGAGATCACCTGACAGTCTTATGCGATCTCCATTGTACGTGACTAACTACTTTTCTCTTGATGGTTTTAATATTCTCTCCGTGTCCTAACCGTTTGGAATTTTAATTATGATATGTTTTGGTGTGGGCCTATTTGGGTTCATTTTGTTTGGAACTTTTGTGTTTCCTACGCTTGTGTGTCTATTTCCTTCTCCAGGTTAGGAAAGGTTTCCATCATTATGTATTCTGATAGGTTTTCTTTCTTTTTTTAATTTATTGCGGTGACAATTGTCAGTAAAATTACATGGATTTCAGGAGTACAATTCCGTATTACATCACGTATAAATCCCATTGTGTGTTCACCACCCAGAGTCAGTTCTCCTTCCATCAGCATATATTTGATCCCCCTTACCCTCTCCTCCCAACCCCCACCCCCTTACCCTCTGGTAACCACTAAACTATTGTCTGTGTCTATGAGTTTTTGTTTCTCATTTGTTTTTCTTGTTCTTTTGTTGTTTTTGGTTTATATACCACATATCAGTGAAATCATATGGTTCTCTGCTTTTTCTGTCTGACTTATTCGCTTAACATTATACTCTCAAGATCCATCCATGTTGTCACAAATGTTCCTATATCATCTTTTCTTACCGCTGAATAGTATTCCATTGTGTATATATACCACAACTTCTTTATCCATTCATCTATTGAAGGACATTTTGGTTGTTTCCATGCCTTAGCCACCGTAAACAAAGCGGCAGTGAACACTGGGGCACACGTGTCTTTATGTATAAATGTTCTCAGATTTTTGGGGTAGATACCCAGGAGAGGGATTCCTGGGTCGTACGGTAATTCTATTCATAATTTTTTGAGGAACCTCCACACTGCCTTCCATAACGGCTGCACCAGTCTGCATTCCCACCAACAGTGTATGAGGGTTCCTTTTTCTCCACAGCCTCTCCAACACTTGTTAGTGTTTGACTTGCTGATGATAGCCATTCGGACTGAAAGAAATTGAAGAAGGCACAAAGAAATGGAAAGACATTCCGTGCTCATGGATTGGAAGAATCAACATAGTTAAAATGGCCATATTACCCAAAGCAATATACAGATTTAATGCAATCCCCATCAAAATCCCAATGGCATTTTTAAAGAAATAGAACAAAAATATCATCAGATTTGTTTGGAACCACAAAAGACCCCGAATAGCCAAAGCAATCTTAAGAAAAAAGAACAATACTAGAGGTAAGACACGCCCTGACTTTAGCTTGTACTACAGGGCTACAATCATCAAAACAGCATGGTCTTGGCAGGAAAACAGACACAGAGACCAACGGAATAGACTTGAGAACGCAGAAATAAAACCACTTAAATGTGGACAGACAATTTTGACAAAGAAGCTAAAAACATCCAATAGAGGAAAGACAGCCTCTTCAATAAGTGGTGCTGGGAGAATTGGATAGCCACGTGCGAAAGAATGAAACTGCACTGCTATCTGTCACCATGTACCAAAATTAATTCAAAATGGATCAAAGACTTAAGCATAAGACCTGACACAATAAACTGCATAGAAAAAAACATAGGTACTAAACTTATGGACCTTGGGTTCAAAGAGCATTTTATGAATTTGACTCCAAAGGCAAGGGAAGTAAAAGCTAAAATAAACGAATGGCACTATATGAAACTTAAAAGCTTCTGCACAGCAAAAGAAACCATCGACAAAATAAAGAGGCAACCAACTGAATGGCAGAAGATTTCTGCAAACAGTGCCTCCGATAAGGGACTAATCTCCAAAATATTCAAAGAACTCATGAAACTCAACAACCACTAGGTTTTCAATTCGTGCTCTCTCTCCTTCTTCTCCTTTCGATAGCCTTACGAATGTTGTTACACTTGATATTGTCCCAGACATCCCTGAAAGTATTTTCTGTTTTATTTATTTTTTATTTATGTTCATTTTTTTTCTGTTCTGATTGGGTGTTTTCTGCTACCTTGTCTACCAAATCACTATTGGAACCTCTGCTTCACCAAATGTGCTGCTGATTCCATCTATAAATTATTCATTTTAATACTGTATTTTTCATTTCAGACTTTTTTTTTTAAGGATTTCTATGTCTTTTTTATATTTGCTGTCTCTCTGTTGAAGTTTTACTTACTTTATGGATTCTTCCCCTAATTTCATCTCACATCCTTATAACTAGTGTTTTAAACTCTGTATCTGGTATGTGTCCATTTGGTTTACCTCTTTTTCTAGAGTTTTGTCCTGTTCTTTCATTAGGGAAATGTTTCTTTCTCCCTTGTTTGTTCACTGCCTCTCTGTGTGTGTTTCTATGTATTATGTAGATCTGCTAATTCTCCTCATCTTGGCAGCATTGGCTCATATAACAGGTGTCCTGTGTGTCGGGTGGTACAACCTCCCTGGTCACCGGAGCCAGGAGTTCCAGAAGCTCGTGTGGGTGGTGTGTGCCCTCCTGTTGTACTTGAGCCATATTGCTGTTGGCGCATCAGTGTGTGGAATGGACGCTCAGGACGACTGGCTGTGACTACAGTAGATGAGCTGATGTGTGTGGGCTGACGTCACAGAGTGGGATCGGCTGTAGCAGGGCTCCGGTGTCTGCTCAGTCCATGGCTTGGGCGTGCCATTTGTGGAGCTAATTGGGTGTCGTTCTGGTGTTGCTGAAGCTGATCACCAGGTGTGTTGGATTTGGGGCCTCTTGGGAGGGGCTGTGGGGCAGGCCCAGGTCAGCTGCTGCTTGTGCCCAACCCGGAGCACCCAGTGGAAGCCAGAAAGTGACCTACTTTTGGTAGCTGCCTTTGTGGGTTTGGAGGCCCCTGGGAAAGGCTATGCTGTGACGCAAGACAGGATGATACATAGGATACTAGAAAGAAACGGAGGTCCTCAATAGCATAAGTTGCGGCCTTATTGACTGTCTTAAAACAGAATTGTGATGATGCAACACCTCTGCTTACTGGGTGACTCCCCAGTATGTGAGGGTAAAATTCATATGCTAGCATGACACGTGCCTTCTTTGATTTGGTTCTGAAACGGCAGCGGTATCTCCATCCCATTCTCAGTGTTCCAGGCTTACCCCATCCCTTTGCGGCCCTCACTTGCAACATGTTGTTTCATCCTCAGGCTTTTGCTCCCTCTGCCCTTCTGGATTCCCCTTCATGCCTTCCCTCAGCACCTCGTATAACTGTCGAGATGCAGCCCTATCTTTGCCGCATCTGCTGAGCTCGCCTGGTACAACTGATTGTTGTCTCTTGTATGATCTAACTGTACTTTATTCACTTCAGGTGTACAAGTAGCGAGCGGTACTTTTCTGTTCTTATTTTTTCATGTATTATAATATCTCTACTCCTACTAGAATGTAGGACAAAATGTTTCATTTGTATTTCCAGCTTCCCCTGGGTCTGTGCCTATGATTTGTTGCCTACAGTAAAGTTTTCTTGTCCCACCGATGGATGGACTGAGTGAGTGAGTGAACGAGTAAATGAATATGATGTTTTCTGAAGTTGGGTTTTTCTTTCTTTTTGTTTTCTTTACTAGAAAGAAGCAACCAAGCCGGCAATTGGAAAAAGAGAAAATCGTGTCGCTATTATTGAAAGTGCTCCACAAGACCAAACAAGCAATGGTAATTTGACTTGTGTTGACAGTGCACACCAGGATAATATACGTGGTAATTTAGTGACTATCTATGAATTCTTTCTAGCTTAAGCTCTGCTATAAACAAATCTAACATGTGTCGACCCACATGTGATATTCACTTCTTTTAAGCATTCTTTCCTATCTTTTTTTGCAAAAGTATCCCCACTATTAACAACTGCTTCTTCTTGCAAACGCTTCCACCCCCTGAAATTCTTTTCTGCTATTACTTTTATGGAAATAAGCATGACTGAATGTGTATTTAAAATGCACAGTAATATACGTTCACATTAATGTACCTGTGACTCCATTTTATAGTTAAAAAGTCATCATTAGGATTAGGACAAGATGAAGATGAAGAATCACCTTGGGATTCTGAGGTACTGTCTTTCAGAATTATTATTATTATCAATGTTATTTACAAAATCACCATTCTGTGATGTTAAAACGAAAAGGGTGTGCTTTGACTTTACTTTCTCACCTCTGCATTTCCCCATACAAATCATTTTTTGATGGTTTATCCTATAATTAATAAACTAGCTATGTGGTTAATCTAATAAGACAGCGTAGTACAATTCTGCTAACTTGCAAGTTTCACTTTAGGAAGTCAGTGCAGAATAGTATAAAACACGTAGGCTTCCAAGTCTTAAGGAGTCAGTTTGGGATCTGAAGTGAAGTTTACCTAAAAGGTAAAGAATTATTCCAGCTCGACCTATACCCAAATGCATGACTCTGTGGTTTTTGTAGATGTGGAAATGTCCTAATGAGTTTCAGAAAGAAAGAGTTTGGATTGTAGGGTGTTTTTATAATTTGGAACTTGAGAAGATAATGCCTGGGACACCAAAGTATTATTATATTTGTATTGTCAAATAGATCTGCAAGGAACTTTTCTATGGTAGGAAAAGCATGGTTAATACTACTAATATGTTGGATTACACTAACAACAATTTGGCTGAGCGCTGCTTTACTATGTAACAACTGTCTCGTTCAGTTAAAACAGCAGGCATTGAGTCACTTGATGGCAACTGTACTTGCAGTAATGGAAGTACAGTGTAATGATGAGCCAATGTGAGGTGACAGCTGTGGAAAGAGACAGGAGGAGTGTGATCTTCTGATATAGGCAACTGCTGCCTCCTGGCACAGACACTGCGTTTGACGATAAGAACGCAGTAGAATCCTGCATGGGTCACTTGCTAGCTGTGGGGTCTTGGGGCAACTCCTTCTTAACCTGTCGGATGTCAGTGCCCTCATTTGTCATAATGGTACTAATGACTACCTTTGAGGTATGTGGAATGCACAAATGTGGTAACAAATGTGAAAACACTTCGAAAACTGTAAAGGGTGCTATAGAATGTAAAACACAATGATCACAGTGAGATGCAGCGACTTATTAAATATCGGGGACACTTTTTGTAAACCTGTAGGACAATCAAATGGCAGTAGTGTCAAGAACAGAGTGGAAAAGTTAGAAGGGGCACGTGGATTTCTCACCTGGGGGATGTTAAGTTTCAGAGACTGTGATTGGCAATACCCTGTAGATGTGTAGTGTTTTGGTACTTGAGGCTTTGTTGGTGCGAGCTGAATGTTTTCACCTTGAGTAAATTTCTAGTTGGATACCAGCTGTGTGCTGGGCAGTTAGACACTGACTGGAGAAGTTCAGGGGACAGCTGTAGCTGTACAAGCAGAAAAACAAGTGAACGACAGTCCATTATAAGTCACTATATCTGCGTCATTTAAGCAGAATGGAGAATGCTGGGTTAAAGAATATTGTCGGGGGTCGGGCATGATTGTAGTTGGAATAGGAGTGGGAGTGGAATATCAGTGGTCAGGAAAGATCTTTGTGAGTGTGACAAAAACTGCCAAGTGAAGCATGAGAAGGAGCCAGTCGTGTGAAGATCTAGAAGCAAAACCTGCTGGACAGAGACTGCAATGGATCGCATCTGTCCATCATTGTATTCTAACGTCTTGGAATGGCCAGGAAGAGGAAGTGGGGTAACCATCATCAACCCATTTTTATACTTGTTGTTCTGTGTGGGAAAGAAGTAAAATGTGCATGGTAAGTGTCTGGTACATTTTAGATGATTATAATAAGTAAATGTTCTTATTTTTCCCTGATTACAAATTATTATACTTTTTTGAAAAGTTGCATAACTATATATACCATTTTTCCTATTATTTATTGACACATAATATAATGAAAAGTTTTTCTTATCTCTTTGCCACTTGGGTCAATGATTTTTTCTATCAAAATTTTTGTCAAATAACAGTTCGGTTTCTCCTAGCTCTTGTGGACCTAGATGAAGTAGGTTCTAAAATGTTCTGTTTAGACTCAGCTGGACATACACCAAGGTTTCTTACCATGTCAAGCAAGTATCTTGTTTTAGCACTAAAAAACAAAGCTGTGATTAGAAATATGTAACGGTTATATCAAGTGCACTTATCAAAGTATTAGGTTGTTGCGAAAGTAATTGGGGTTTCAAAGGTAAAGAACAAATTGCAAAATTGCAATTACATTTGCACCAACCTAATATTTCCTTAGATACATATTTTTCAAAAAATGCTTTTCTTGGAGGTAAGAACTTTAACATTTTCATCCTGAATTATTAACTAGAGATGGTATGAAGTGTCCATGAGTTACTAATCATCTTGTTTCCTAACCCCTTCAGACCAGCATTGAAGTGGAAGATCCTGTTCCTGAGGAAGCTGTAGGAAAGTACGGTGCGCAACCCTGCAGACCAGGTGCACTTTGTAACACCAATTTAATTTTGGGAAGCAGTACGCGCGGACATTTGGCATGCGTGCAATCTTCTCTTCCTCATTCCTTTTTTTTGTTACAAATTTAATTGAAGGATTTGACATAAGTAACGTGATGTCATTGTTGCTATCGAAGTTTGAGAGAAAAGACATCGACAGGACTAAGAAAATGAGATTTTAAAAGTGTGACTTCACTAAAATGTTTCTCCTCTTGTTTCGATACCCCAAAAAGTCCCAGTTTGGAACCCCTGTGCTTATTAGGGGTTCTCAGGGGTTAATTATCACACTGGAAGATATTTCCAGGGTTTCCAAATGGTTATTTGAATTTTGACGTTTGCCCAGAGTAAGCCTCAGTCGCTACCATGTCAATTGCGTTTTAACTTTACTTCCTCTTAGTGTTGTAACACTGATGCTCTTAAGCCAACCAGATGTTCTGATGAGCAGACACTGGCTGTGCGTGTACATGAACTTATGGAGTCTTTGATGATTAAAAATGAGAGAAGTAATTAATAGTAATGAATATCTGGTAGACACAGTCTTTGAAAACAGTATTTCTGAATCTTTTGTGCCCCGGGATTCTTTTATGCTATTAAAACTTATTGAGAATTCCAAAGTATTTTCTTTTGTCGGTGGTCTCCATTGATAGTTACAATATTAGACTTTAAACCTGAAAATTTTAAAATACGAGCACACACAGGCATGCATTCCTTGAGCCATTAGAGCTACGAGCCAGTCACCATCAGACCTATGATGTTACCATCAGAGCTGTGATATCACGGCTGTGGAGAACTCTACTGTACACTTAGAAGAGAATGAGAGTGAAAATGGCCAATGACAGTCAGTGTTTCTGTGAAAATAGTTTTGACCTTTTCGGGCCCCTCGACTGACTGATCTTGGGACTTTAGGGATTCTCACAGGACATTGGAAACTACTGTTTTAAATGACATACGGGCTCCCTGGTTGTGAAGTGATAAAATAGTTTTAAAGCTTCTCTTCTACAGTTGTGGTTTTCTTTCACTTGTCTTTAAGATTTAAGGTGAGAATTTTGTTTAAAAAGCAAAAGGAAAATAAGTTTGCTATATATTCATTTTCTGTCTCATAGTTCACTGTACTCCTTGGAGCTAGTGTGGACCTAGTTTGATCGTATTTTTACTTGGAAACAACAAAGTCACCCAAGTCTGTCATTTGTCATATGAATTTCTGTTTATGGAAGGGTTAAAAAATGAATTCTGAAGATATTGAAGCATTTAGAAAAGACTATTTTCTTATAATAAGTAGTTTCTAATTTGTAATAGTACCATGCTTTAAAAGCTTTTTTTCTAATCCCATGTTTGTCACACATATTTGAACTTAAGATAAGTGGTTAGACATGACTTTTGAGAACGACAAAAAAATTCACATCCGGCACCATGTTAACTATTAAGGAAAGCTTTAATTGGAAACACATTACATAATAGAAATTGCTGAGTGACAATAATGAATTAAACTTACCTATGAGAATGGCAATATAGGACACTTAAAATAAAATGTGCTCGGAAGGAGTAGTGTGTTCGGGGAAAAGGAGGACGTGGGACCGCTTCTCTGAAAAAGGAAGTTTTTCAAGATGGTCAACTTTGTGTTATTTTTACCTCCTAATAAATGAAAACTTTATTTTCAGCTTCTTCCAAATGGAATGCTACTTCTTTGACTTTCGATCATGGAACTTCTCAAAGATCCGGGGATTGGAAAGTTGGTGATAAAAGGCCGTTTGCATCACACTCAATGAGCAAACCTCTGTCAGCATCCACAGAGTTTGGACAGATGACCGTAATAGACAAACGAAAGAGTCAGATTGTAGGTGTGTTTCTGTTAGGTAATCATAGGCTCCGTGACTTGTGTGAATCACCGCTGCCAGAAAACAGAGAAAGCAAAGAAGGAACTAAAGATACAGAAAGTGTTCAACCCCAGCCCACCTCTATGTAGCCCCATCATAGTTCTGACTTTCCAACAGTCATTTTGTGGCAAAATCTACTTGACGTTTACTCTGTTTATGCAACTTACAACCAAACAGAATGACTTTTAGCAAGACATTGGCATTCTTCCTGAAGCACAGTAACATACGGAAATAAGAAAGAGAATGAGGTGAAAGGGTGATTTCCTTTAGACTAGTATTTAGCGTACACTGGGGAGTGGGCAGCAGGATTATATGTACCACATTGGGACCAGATGGGAAAACTTCAGAAAGATCAAAAGGTTGCCTAGTGAAACAAAACAGTTTTTTAGCTTTAGTTTTATAGCTCGGCATTCACAAGTATTGGTTATAACTTTATTCGATGTAACTGAAAAAGCACCTTTGAAACCAACAACCAAATATTTCTTGGATTTTCTATGGCATTATATAGTTTAGAATTGACTTTTGCAGCAGTATTGGGATTCATTGAGAATTTAGTGCATAGCACTTCCTTCTCAGCTGTGTCCGCAGTCTGTCTCCTCTTCTCTCCCTTCTTCCTTAAACCCCAGTGCTGAATCCTCAATGGTGAAAAGAAATTTTCAGAATACTAGAGGAAAACATTTCAGCTATAAGGAAGGGTGTACACAGATACATGCATCAGAAGTAACAGTCATTGTGGAAACAATGAATGACGTTGCAGTTGAATCTTAGGGTGTTGTTCAAAAGGTACAATTACGAGGTAGAGAACAGAGTATATAGTGCGATTCGATATGTTTGTCCTGTATTTCTAAATTGCGTTTTGTTTCTGATTGTTTTTCCATCGATGTTCAATGAATGAATTGGTGGATTCATTTTTGACACGTTTGTATGCCTTTTACTTTGTGCCATATTACCCAAATGGTTTGTTGAAGTGTGAGCTAATTAGAAGTATTTCTTAAGTAAAGTAAAGTATTCAGGAAAAGATTACGCTTAATTTGAACTCTCAATTGATAAGATGTTATTTTCTGTATCTATAAAGATGATAGCTTTTATCTGACTGTTCTAAGTAGTTCGTTTTAACTCATATGTAGACTTGTCAGCAGGACAACACCTAGGAATGACATCGGAGGAAGGGCAAGCGAGGCTTGATGGAAATGAAAAGAACTACACACGTGTATGTAAAATTTAAGCTTATATTTCTAGTATAATATGGTTTTCTGTGCTTTAATAATATAATAGAGTCCAATTGAAATTACCTTTCAAGCTAGCCTTTTAGAGTCACACGGTCATAATTGAATGATATGTATAACATTTGAACTAGTTAGAAAACTTAAAATATTGTTAGCATCTATACATATTCACAGCTCAACTTTATCCTTGAATTGAGGCAAAAAATAATAATAATAAAGTCCTGAATATTGTTTGCTCCTTTAATTTTTATAACTCCCTTACATAACAAAGAAAGTAACATCAAATATTGAATCACGTGATGAGACAGTTGAAATTATGAACCATGTGAAAATGATGGCCACTGATTCGGGCTCACGTGAAAGGAGTCAGTGGTTCAAAATGTGCAGTTCCCTATGGCTTGTCACTAAGGCCAAGGTTAGAGATGGATTCTTCCTTGTGACCTCTGTGTAATGGACGTCTGAGTCTACATTCAGAGAGAGAATGGGGTCATGCAATCAACTCAACTGACTTTTAAGAGAATCACGCTTTCCAGGATGGGACCTTTGGTTATTAGGGCACAAACAATAACTTTCTAATTCCTTTCATTTCAGTGTAGGAAATCAGTAAATGTGACTTAATTTTTGATCTGCTCTTATTAGTGGGTGTTGAATAAGTTAGAATTGGATGCAACAGATAACTATGTCAATGTATAACACTATCATAGTGTATAATTTGTATTAATATGTAGGAATTTACTTCTCTTACTGATTGATGTTAATGATGTGGGCTCCTAATTAAAGTTTGCCTATTCTCCCGTTATTAATCTTTAAAAGATATTCTTAAATTCACTATAGGGGCTCACTATTTAAGATGTGGTGTGGTGAACTATTTTAAGTGAGGAAGCCTCTGTGACATTAAAAATCATTTACTATTTCATTTTTGGGGTGGGTTTAACATATAAGCGATTGTTTAGTGCAAACGGTGACAAAATTAGTTTTGCGGGTTCATGTTTTTCTTCTAATTTAGACTAAGGCAACTTATTTTTCACTCTCTACTTACAGTCCAATAATTTAGGAATAAGTAAACGTAGATTAAGATTTTTAACAGTTAAATTTTAGTTACATTCTAATTTTTCTTTGTTCCTATTCGATTCTCTAGGTTGTACAAAAGGAAAACGACACGCAGAGGCCACTTTCTCAAGAACAGGACAACAGAATATTAGAAGATGCAATTCTGACCAATTGCCTTCAACAACAAAAGGAGACAAAAATAAATCTTAAGAAAATGAATTCTGAGGTATTTTGTTTAGTTATTTTCAAATATGTGTGTGCGTATTTGTGTATGGACATATTTTGAAAACCAATGTTGTACCTATGGGAATTCTAGAGGATGTTAAAGGTGTGTGTGTGTGTGTGTGTGTGTATTTTAGGGGAAGTGAGATTTTCCGTCCATTGCAATAAATGATATTCTTGACTGAAATCCATTTATGTCCAACAATCAAGTAGTGACGTTCCCAATGTCTCATCTATAGGGGAGGCTTTCAATACTTTTTACATGGATCAATGAGCTTTTTACAATCTCAACTCTACTGCTACTGATAACAGAAGTTGCAGTTTGAGGCAGGGATTTCATCCCCTTGCTGTGTTAGCAGAGAGGTTAGTTTTCACTTCCACTGATTGTAAGGAGTAGAAGCATAGCCAGGTCAGAGACCGTCTTTTAGATCTCCTTGTCCTGCTTTTGAGAAAAGTAACAATTTGCTCCCAGTAGAGTCCTACTTCAGTACTAGGAACTTTTGAAGATATTGGATGCCGTGATACATACTTAGTGATAATTTAGTGGTGAGTATTTTATTCAAAGAAGTCAGTGTATTTTCCCCTATTTCACATTTATTTCTCCTTTCAACATCATGAAAGGGAAACAACACTTATTGCAGCAGCAAATAATCTCACTATTTTCTAAGAAGAGCTCTATAATTTTTAGCTTATTTTCCCTGAGTATTTTGAAATCTAAGGCGTCTTTTGAATTTATATGTTTACACTAGAAGAGCAGCAAGCATACTATTGTAGAGTCCAAAGTCCTGGGGAAAATCCTGACCTTGCTCCTCTTTTTAATCATTCTGTTCGAGATTGTGATAACGAAATGAGTTCATTGATGTATAAAGAAGTGCTTAGCGCAATGCCTAGATTTATCAGTGATTAGTAGATTTAATCTCATAGGTGACTCTGAAAATATTAGAAAAGTAAAATATATTTTGAGTATTCTTGGAAAAAGAATTCTAGGAAATGTAATCAGTCCAAATATATGCAGAGTGAATACTCTTACTGTGGGATAGGTGTATATTCAGACGGTAACCTCTATTTTAAAATGTAGTCAAACTTCTTACTCTTTTATTTCATGCCTTCTGGGTTTGCTGCCTTTCCAGTTCTGAGACTCTTAAAATTCTCTTATGATTTTAAAGTTCTCTTTTTTACTTTCATGGATTCAGCATCTTACATTAAATTTTTTTTAACTCTGGGGAATTTATGCTTGTATAAAGTTGGAGGTTTGCATTCAATGTTGTATTTTTCCAATGGGATATCCACTTACTACAACCTTTTCATTATATAAACATTTAGGTTCTTCTTTAATTTCAAACGATATCATGATATGCCATTTCATTGAGTGCTAGCTACAAGTCTCCTTTGTTTTACTTAGGTTTCTGAGAGTTGCGAAAAAGAAAAAGACCTGTTGCGTGAAAATCAGATGTTACGGGATGAAATCGCCATACTAAGACTGCAACTGGACACACTGAAACCTCAGAATCAGGAAATGGAAAAAAAATACTTTGAGGACACTGCAAATGTAAAACAAAAGGATGACCGTCTTCAAAAGACGATAAAACTGAATGACAAAACACTAACAAAAACAATATTTGAATATAACAGACAGCTTAATGTTCCAACAGCCGAGAATACAATGCTGAACTCTCAACTGGAGAATGAAAGTCGAAGCAAAGAAAGATTGAAAATAGAAGCGGAATCCAACCTTTATATGCTGGCTAGTGCTTCTCTCCATCATTATGAGCTTTGTAAGCAATTAATAAGACACCTACGAAATGCTTTCCAGGGATTAAGAGATGAATGCTTGCATTTCATGGACAAAATCAGGTTTGCTAGGTGTAACCTAAAAGAAAACACTGAGATTCTTTTTCAGCAACTTTCTAAAGCTCAAAGTAAATCCAATAGCTTAGACACTGAGCTCCCTCACACTAGATATGCTGTCAGAGACAGGACATTGGTTTTTGAACCTGTACTGAAAGACCCAAACCAAACTCAGTGTCAAGAGGAAAAAATTGAACACGTGCATCAAAGGAAACAAGGAAAAGTGAGCACATATACTGGAGAGCCGGACTCCCCAAAGGAGAAAGGTTCTGACCTGCAAAGTGGAAAGATGCTTCTTCCACGGCAACTGGGTGATGCGTTCAACAAAAGTGACAATAAGGAAAACTCAGGAATGAATATTCAAGAGCAGCTTCAGCAGCTCAAAAAAGCGCTTCAAGCTGTATTTGAAAAACAAGATCGTATGTTGAAAGAGGAACATCAGGATTTTGTCAACAAATTGAATAACTTGAATGGAAGAATGTGCCAGTATGAAAAGGATAAATCAGAAAAAGAAGTAAGTATCCAGAAAGATAGTTTTCAAATTTCCTGGAAGAAAATTCAGTGTTCAAATATTTGATGATGGCTAAATGTTGCAAACTAGCTGAATATTAAACATACATAGATTACAAATGTATTTGCTCTAACAGCTTAAAAGCATACATTGTATCCAGCCAATAAAACTTAGACCTGTGAGGTGCTTTCCTGTGAGTAAAGGCATTGTGTTGACTATGAAATTTTAAGGTATAAATTATTAATAGATACACATTGATATGAATGATTTAGTCTTAGACCGCTTCACTAATAATTTTCATCTTTGTGTTACCACATTGCAGTACCATTATGAAGCAGATAAATGGAAATGCTCCTATGCAAACAGAGTTTTTAGAGATAAGGGTTCAATTAAGTGGATTACCTAGACAGTTAATTCTAGATTTCCCCCATGAACTGAAGTGTAGATGCTGTCCCTTTCCCTCAGTAGTTTCTTCCACGTTTTAGTTGGTATAATTTTGTTTTTATTCATGTCAATTTGATATAAATTGGAACTATTTCAGTCTCAAATAATGTATTCTTATGAACTGTGACCTCTTTAAAGGCAGCTAATTTTTCATTAAATCATAATTTGGGACAAATGTGAGGAGTTCTATCAAAACTCTACTTGATTTAATCTTCCCACTGCTATGAATAATAGTCTCTGAATATTTTTACAAATTCATATTTCTCATCGCAAGGCCCATTTACTATCATTTGGACAGAAGTTTGTCCATTTCAAAGAGAATTGCAGCGGTCTCTGATTTATTAATTTGGCATTGGGTCTCCATTTTCAGACGAGTGAGGGGTGGCAGGATTCATGTGTAGCAGGAAGGGAGGTCCAGGCCGTGTTACCTGGGGCCCTGAAGACCAGTGGAATGAGTCGCTTTTCTTCTAAGATACAGGAATCTGTTGGAAGGTTGTGAGCAGTGGACTGCATACGTGAGGACCTGTGAAGTCAATTTAAACCTGTGATAAAAAAGGGGGAAAACATTCCACAATGTAGAATTGACTACCACTAGTCCCACCGACATACCTAGCTCCCCTTGAGATGTCAGGAGATTGTTAAGCTTTGCAGCTTCATCAGGGGAAGTGGAGAGTGGGGCTGAATCTGTTGTTCAAGTAACCTACGTAATAGTGAGTGGGCAGCAGGATCACACCTTCTGTGTCTTACCCAGATTCAGTAAACAGAATTTGTCCAAAAGAAGAAAAGAAGGTGAACTGATGCGTGGGGTGATCTTTTTCAAGCTATGTATTGTATTAATATGTTAGAGTTAGCGAATTTTAACGTAATTTAATAGATGGGATTATAAAATCACTAACAGAATCATCTTCCTAGGTGGTTGGGAGACAACTTCAACGAGAGCTACCGGACACCATAAAAAAACTGCCTAAGTCAGAGGCTTCACTGCAGGTTAGATCACATCAGCATATGAATTCAGAAGCTGAGAGGCAGGATTTCAAGACATTAGAGCAACTCCCAAGTCAGGTATGTGTGAAATGTAACCTGTCAACAGTTCATCGATAGTTGATTAATATAAAGTGTTTTAGGATGCTGATTTTCAAGGCAGCTCTCTTTTGTGTTTTCCTTGTACTTAATTTATTATAATTTTATTATCTTTATAATGCACTTCTTCCTTAAATTCTGGCTTCCATCCTGCTATTTGCATTGTATGTGTTTGTAGTCTATACCCTTGGTAACGTTGAGAAATAGGCAGAGTTCCTCATAGAAATCGAGAGACTTTTTTCCTACTAAACAATCTTTTGTAGTGATAGGTCCATGACCACGATGAGCAGCCATTTAAGATCAGAAGATAATGTTTACTAGCACAATTCAGACATTTGTCTTATTTCTTATCATCGCTTTTGTGAACGGTTACAGCATTGGCATATGTTTCATGGACTTCAGACTGACTTGTACAGAAAGTTCATTATACAAACCAGTTGAAGTAGGCATTTCCTTCATTTTGTTTTCATTTTAGAAATATTTTAAAAGTATAGAAATACGTAGATCATTATATTATGCACACCCACAATAGAGAATTAAGAAAATAATCTAGATTTACTATTGTTTTTTTTCTTTTTAATCTTCATTGGGATGCAATTCCCATATCATATTTCAGCCATTTAAAATATACAATTCAATGTCTCTTGTTACATTCAGAGAATTGTGGAACTATCACCACAATTATAGAACATTTCCATGACCCCCAAAAGAAACCCCACATCACTTAGCTGTCACCCGTCTTCCTGTCTCTCCCAGCCTCAGGCAACCACCAATCTACTTTCTGTCTCTATAGATTTGCCTATTTTGGATGTTTCATGTAAATGGAATCACAAGATACGAGGTCCTTTGTGACTGGCTTCTTTCACGTAACATCTCATTTCCAGGGTTCAACCGTGTTGTGGCACATATCAATTGTTAGCTATTTCTTCCTATTGCCCAACATTACTTCACTTTGTGGACAAAATACTTACCCATTCATCAGTTGATGGGACTTTGTGTTGTTTCCACTTTTTGACTGTTAATAATTCTGCTATGAACACGAGTTGACAAGCTATGGGGGAGCCAATGTTTTGATTTCCCTGCCCCCGGATTTCTCGCTCCCAGTCTCACCTCTCCGTGAAGCTTTCTCTGACTGTTCCAATTCTCATTGAACTCATGTTCCTCAGAACTTGTCAGATAGTCTGTGCAGAGCAATCAAGCCCAAAATTTGACATAGTTTTAATTTTTCATGAAAGAGAATTCTGTCTTTCTAAGTATAAGTTTGTCTAAGGGGAAATAGTATTTGATATGATGGCACCTATCCTTGCATAAATTGAAAATGTTTTCTTTAACAGTTGTTAGGATAAAATTAAATATTTTATACCAAACCAATACTTCCCCTTGGAGACATTGATATAATTAAACTTGTATTCTGAAAGTATTTCTCACAATTATGTATAAAATTGAAAGCACGAATCTAATAGAAAATTGTTCAATGAAATGGTCGTTTTCCCCCCTCCATGAAAATAAAAAAAATAAAATAACAGGGAACCAGCCCTTCCTCTCTGCAGCCAGACAGGGTGTACAGATTGATAGCACGTTCTTACTGTACAGTTCTGAGGATGCCTTTTCTGATCTGCCAGAGCATGGTGCTTTCATCTACTCTTCTGAGTGCTTGCTAACACATCCCAACCTAATCAGTTGCTGGGAATGAATTGATTTGGGAAGTTGGGTTTGGCACTAGAGTCCGTTATTTCCATGTCAGTGGCTTTACCCTGCCTCTCATGGTCATGTAAATTGTATGCTCAATCCAGGAGGTGGTATTTGCATTGCAGTCCTTACTCATTACCCACTGAGTGGTACAGAGACATAGTAACGTATAAATTATTACAAGCAGAGAAAATGTACTGTTGGCTAGTGGAATTGGTAAAAGGATTTTAGTACTGGGGTTCTATTCCGGGCTTAATGCTCCCCATTTGCTGACATTGCCAATAGTTTGATGAATGATTTCACTGTAACTGGTGTAACAGACCACTTCCATTGGCATCCCATCCATGTAAATATCAAATTGTATTAGAACTTAAAATACAGCAACACTAATAATGCTAACTGCAAACCCTTTGATTTTACTGTGTGCCGTGTCCTTTTCTATTACATATGTTCCCTAATTTAATCTTCCCCATATCCCAGTGAGGTAGATGCCACTATTGTCTCATTTTATACATGAAGAAACTGAGATCCAAAAAATTTAAGTATTTTGCTCAAGGTCACCCAGCTAATAACTGATGGACTTGGGATAAAAGCCCAGGCATTTTGCTCTTGTTTAATTACTGCCCCTCAAACTATTCCATGAACTGTCTGACTGCCCCCAAGAGTAGCCTGTTAGCTTTCAAACTCCCTGGAATAGGCTGGTAATTCACGTACGTGAATATTTAAAATTAGAGTTGATGGGATGCTTGGAATACAGTATGTGTGACTTCTCAGGTCATTTGTACTACAAGGTATGATAATTAAGTGTGAGAACTCATTCTAGAAAAAGTGCTACATACCTCCTTGCTGACTATCACTACAGTCACAAAGGTCCCTTTGGGAAGCTATGCACCGCTGCCACCACCTAGTTCACAGTTCAAAGCAATTTGGGAACTCTTTTTCTGGAATGGCCATCATTGCTGTCATCATATTACCCTTGATGTCCTGAATGTCATCAAATAGTCTTCCTTTCCATATTTTCTTTATCTTTGGGTAATGACATATTTAGTCATTGGGGCCCAGATCAGGTGAGTAGGGAGGGTGTTGTAATACAGTTATTTGTTTACAGGCTAAAATCTCCCTCACGGACAGCGCCATGTGAGCTGGTGCATTGTCGTGATACAAGAGCAATGAGTCGTTGGCTAAAAGTTCAGGCCGTCTTAACTTTTTCACACAACCGTTTCAGCACTTCCAAAGAGTAAACTTGGTTAACTGTTTGTCCAGTTGGTAGAAATTCATAATGAACAATCCCTCACACATATAAAAAAAAAAGGGGAGCAACATCATGCAACAAGTTTGCGAACTTAATTGTCAGATGTCATAGATCATCAGTACTTCAACATCACTTTTTCTTTATTTTAGCAGCAAGAAGCAAGTGCCCGACATGCAGAGGATGCGCAATGTACCGAGAAGATCCAAGATCATGTGCAAAGGTATAATTTAAAGCAGCACAGAAAGTACCTTGAGTATTTATAAAGCAGACGTGTAGTGTATTATGACAATTAGATCAGTTATAACAATAAACACATGAGTGTGAAGCTGGGTCAAAATGTCAGCTTTGAGCTACCTTGAAAAGAGTAATTTGTGTACATTATCTCTACTTTTGCACATTGTCCACAATTCACAACTAGAAAAATGGCACAATTGCCAAATCATGCGCTTTTGAATTTGTAAGATTTTATGTAGTTGCACCTTCAGATATTTGTTCAGAGATTATGTGGTATGCTTTAAAGTCAATGTGTGAGAATAATTATGTCAAAATATTCACTTTAGGCTTGAAACTCAAAATGCTGTCATAAAAACGATAAATAAAAAGCTAGAGGGCATAATCGAACACCTTCACAGGAACCTGTCAGGTACAAGCTTGGTAAGTTAGTCTCTTCATTTCTGTCATACTGCAAAGGAATTTTTATGTCTGTCATAGTAGCATATAATACTATTTTAGACAATAAGAACAGTCTCGTTAATAAAAGTACCGTATCCATGTTGATACTACTTGCTGGGAGTAATGTAATTCCTCTCCACAGAGAAAGAAATCTCAGTTCATAAAATTAATGATTTTTGTGGTAAGAATTTTATAAAAAAAGATTGCGATAGTCTAAAGGCAATATTTGATGTATACCACGTTTCATTTATCGTTTCGTTTGTCCAACATTTGGGTTTTTCCAACTTTTGGCTGTTGCTAATTATGCTGTCACAAACATCGGACTACAAATATCTGTTTGAGTCCAGGCATTTGAGTAAGGATTTGATCCAGAATTCTGAATTTCCCTTGAAATGTAAACCCTTTAGTGAGATTTGGAGAACAAATTACTTTTAATGTTCTAATTTGTTTTCTTCATCATTAAAGAATACTGGGTCATTGTGCAAATGTTTCCTGAAAAGAATATACTTTTCTCTTTGTTGGATTTTGAAAAAGAAAACAGATGCAAGTGTAAAAGTAGAAATGAATGTCCAATCAAGGCCTTACATAGTAACATAGTGCTCCTAGCTTTGCAAGTTTAGAAACTAATCTTTTTCCATTCACTTGAGTTAATCATACGCTTTTAAAGATTTAACAGTTCGATGTCAGAAAAGATTGATGTGTCATCCAGGATGACAATTTCCCGATGGACAGGGAAAACTGTATCACTGTTTCCTAAGCAGAACAACATTCCCCTGACATCCTCCTGTCCTCTGGAGGAGAGGCTCCCTAGGATTTCCCATCCTAAGATCGCATTGTGACCCCTGTGGTGGACCAATGACGTAGATGTACCTTCCAGCTGGTGTATTTCAGTCACAGTAGCCAGGTCTAAGCAATTTCATTAGACAGACATGCCCATCAAGGGAAACAGAAGATTGTGCTGATGGTCCTTTTTGTGGCCAAAGAAACTTTGAAAAAAATTTTTGTCTAGACTTCTTGTCAATTAAGTCACATTACGTTAGCATACTTTTCATATGAGTGACATGATAATGTGTTGAAAAGGAGTCTTACGTGAATGGTAGTTCCAGGAGTTGTCACATGGCAGTTTTATAAAGAAATCTATTGAAGTATCAAAAATTGAAAAATTGGGGATTTGTGGTCTAGATAGCAGAGTAGGTAAATGCCATGCTTGCCTCCTCTCATGACCACATCAAAATTACAACTAAACTACAGAACAATCATCACTGAGCATCACCTGAAGTCTAGTTCAACCAAAGTCGTCCTACCACTAAGGACATACAGAAGAAGTCACCTCGAAACTGGTAGGAGGGGCAGAAAAACAGAACAAGCTGATGCCAGACCCCTGTTTGACTGTTAAAAATCGGGAGGGATATCGTGGATGCGGTGGTCCACCTGGAGGTGCAAGTGGTCCCAGCTCCACACCAGGCATCCTAGCCCAGGATTCCAGTGCTGGAGAGAGATGTCCCCATAACTTCTGGGTGTGGAAACCAGTGGCTGGGTGAGATGAAGGATGGCTAGAGTCCCAGTCAATTCTCTTAAAGGACTTGGGAATGGGATTACTAACTGAGGGACTCACTTGCTCTGAGCTCCAACTCTGGGCAGTAGTTCAAAAGATGTCAGGGACATAAGGAAAGGAAATACGTTTTCTGGCTTTAGGTTGACGGCTGGAAGGGAGCTTTCTCCCACACAGAGGTGCTTGTAGAATCCATTCTTTCTGAACTGATCCATCACCCGTTGCGGTGTGAGACATGGGAGCCGCCATCTCTTGAGTCTACATCAACGTGGCTAACAATGTCCATCCCACCCTGGTGAATCCCTGAGAACCTGCCCCACCTAACTAGGGAGCAAATCCAAGCTGCTTCCAGTGGTGTTTCCAAAAAAAAAAAAAAAAAATCCTGTCTTGGCTCGTGCTGCAGACTTTCCTAAAACCTCTCAAATTTTCACAAAACCCAAACAAGCAGTGTGTGGCTTCAGCTGACCTTTACCTCTTGCTGTGCAGACCCAAGATGGCACTAGTGGAAGCTGGCTGTGGTTCACAACTGGAACTCTTCAGGCACCTCCAAAGCTGGTGCGGGTGGCAGCCATCTGCATCCTGCTTTGTGGTCAAGCTAGGTAGCCCTGGGCAGGACACAGGCTGCAGCTGAACTAGGCCTGTGGCCGGGCCGCTTCCAGGAGTCCCTAGGGCTGACGTACTTGGAGGCCATCTTTGGACAGAGCGGGAGCATCACCGGGGTGCCTGCCAGGAAGATACAACCAAAGTGTATACAGGGTAGACACCAGTGCCATGCTACAGCGAATCCTGCTCTATAGGGGCAGCCCCTGCAAAAACAGCTCCTCCACTGTAGTCATGGTCAGTCCTCAACCAAACAGTCTGACAATCAATACCTCCCATTGACATGCCAACAGCAACCAAGGCTGCACTACAACGTGAGAGTACAGACAACCCACACAAAGGACACTCCTATAGCACCCGGCTCTAGTTAACAGCTAGTACGTGCCACTGGGCCCCACAGGACACCTACTACATGAGGACACTCCAATAGGTCTGGGAGACACAGCAGCCCTACCAAATACATAGAAACAAACACTGGGAGGAAGCCAAAATGGGGAGTCAAAGAAACGTATGCCAAATAAAAGAACAGAGCAAACCTCCAGAAAAATACTGAGCAAGATAGAGAAGAGCAATCTAGCAGATGCAGAGTTCCAAACACTGGTTGTTAGGATGCTCAGTGACCTCAAGGAGAACTTCAACTAACAGATAGGAAACACAAAAATGAAGATAGAAAACAAAAAAATTGAACCAGTCATAAGTGAAGAATAAAATAACTGAAAAAGCGAATGTCTTCAAGGGAATGAAAACTGATTAGATGAAGCAGAGAATCGCATGAGCGATTTAGAAGCTATGGTAGCAGAGACTACCCAATGAGACCAGCAAAAAGAATCCAAACTATGAGGATAGCTTAAGGGAACTCTGAGAATGTCAAGCATAACAACAGTCTCATCATACGGGTAGTACGAGAAGAAGAAAGAAATGAAGGGGTTCAAAATGTACTTGAAGAAATAATGTCTGAAAACTTCCCTAACTTGGTGAAGGAAATGGACATATAAGCCCAGAAATCACAGAGTTTCAAAGAAGATGAGCCCAAACAGGCCCATACCAAGATACGTCAAAATTAAAATGCCAAAGTTTAGATGCAAATAAAGACTTTTGAAAACAGCAAGAAAAAGGCTCTTAGTAATCTGTAAAGGAGCACCCATAAGAGTAGCAGCTGATTTCTCAAGAGCAACTTCGTGGGCCTGAAGGGATTGGCAGAAATATTCAAAGTGATGAAGACATGCCTACAGCTAAGATTTGTCTACCCAGCAAAGCTATAATTAAGTGTCATAGGACAGATAAAGAGCTTTCTGGAGGAAAAAACAAAACAAAACAAAAACTAAAGGAGTTCATCAGTACCAAACCAGTATTATAAGGAACATTAGAGGGACTTCTTTAAAAGGAACAAAAAAGGAAAAACAAAAATATCAATCATAAAATAGCAGTAACTATGTATCTACGCACAATTATTTTACGTGTAAATGGATTAAATGCTCCAGTCAAAACGCAAGGTGGCTGAAAGATAAGAAAATAAGATCCTTACATATGTTCCCTACGATAGACTGGCTTCAGATCAAAAGACACAGAGACTGAAAATAAAGGGATGGAAAAAGATATTTCACGAAAACAACATGAAATTTAAAAAGCTGTGGGACTAATGCTTATATCACACAATATAGACTTTTAAACAAAGGCTATCACAAGAGTCAAAGAATGACCCAGATATCCCACTTCAGAGTATTTATCCAAAGAAACCGAAAAATGCTAATTCGAGGCGATGTGTACATCAGTATGTTCACTGCAGGATTCCTTACAATGGCCAAGATGTGCATGCGGCCTATCAATGGATGAATGGATGAAGAAGAGATGATACATACATGCAATGGAATATTGCTTGGCCATGGAAGGAAATGGGTTCTGGTCATCTGTGGCGGTATGGATGGACCTGGAGGGTGTTGTGCTGAGTGGAGTGTGTCAAATTGAGAAATACAGATGCAATGTGATTTTGCTTATCAGTGGAATTTAAGAACAGAACAAACAGAAAAAAAACTCATACATACAAAGAATAGTTTGTTGGTTGCCAGCTGGAAGGGGGTTCGTGAAGTGGGTTAAAAGGGGAGAGATTAAAAAGTACAAATTGGTTGTTACAAACTAGTCATGGAGATCCAGGGTATAGTATAAGGAATATATTAATAATATTGTAATAGCAACGCATGGCATCAGATGAGTACGCGATAATTTAGGGTGATAGATGGGAGAGGAGTTAGGAGCAGGGTGCTAAAGGTGAAGGCAGTAAGAAGTACAAATTGGTAGTTCCTAAATAGTCATGGGGATGTAATGTAAAGCATAGGGAATATAGTTAATACTGTCACAATAACTCCGTACAGTGCCAGGTGGGTGCTGCACGAGTCAGGGGGATCACTTTCTTAAATTATATAAATTCTAACCACTGTGCAGTACACATGAAATTAATGTAAAATAATACTGAATGTCAAAAAATCGAAAAATTTATTGTAAGCATACCTAAAACTGATTAAGCTTATACTGTTAAGTCCTGGAATCGCCCCCCCTCAGACAGACAGAGGACACGATAATGCAAGTTACACAGCGAGGTTTATTTCCAGCTAGCTGGGGTCCCCGTCTCTGCCCGACGCAGCGGGTTTTAACAAGGACCCCCAGCCCTTAAAGCTAAGGGTTTTTATATCGTTTCTAAGGCACTCAGTAATTTTCCGTAGTTTTAGGGAGTACAGGTTAACCTACAATTCTCACATAGCTAAGGCATTAAGTAATTTTTTTCAGTCTTAGGGAGTGCAGGTTGAGCTATGCTTAGAGAGTGCACGTTGAGCTGTGCTTCAAAGAGTTAGTTTATAGATAAACTACAAAAGCCTCCATTGCTTCTTCAGAGAACAGGAGATAAGCTGTTAGGCATCTGGTCTCACATAACAATTAGGCCATTAGGTTATTTTAAGCTCAGGGCTGTTAACCCTATCTTAACTTTAAGGTAGCAGTTCTTATGCTAAAGTAGCAGTTCTCATGCTAACAGTCCCTTACAATACCAAAATAATGAGCGACTATAGATTCCTAGGGGAAGTAATTAGCATCGCCACAGAATTATCAGCCACCATAAGCTCTACCGTGTAAATCAAAAGTTTAATTACGACAGGTTTCAACGAATTCAATCAATAGCCCTCTTTCTCTAGAAGACTCTCATCTCAGGATTCCCCCCAGGTGAGATATTACCGGGGTTAAGATATTTGATTCACACAATGTTGAGAGGAAGCATCTGGACTGGGAAGAAAGGGTAGTTCCAGCTGACAAGCCTTCCAACAAGATAAGGGGTGTACTTGTGAAAGGAATTTCAGAACACTTCCATAGGTCAGGTCAGGTCAGGTCAGGTCCCAAGGAATAGGAAGTTATTCAAAAGAGCAAACAAACATGGAAAGGTGAATAGCGGACAATGTGAAGCTTATGAAAAACTTATGCATTCTGAGAGAAAAGCAGGACAAAGTATGCTGGTCAGCATCCTAAGGGTGAGGAGCTGCCAAGATCTGAAAATAACGCTACGCTCACAGTAACAGTGGTAAGAATCCCCGTAAAATGTACAAGATGAGCCGATCCATAGCAAGTCATGGTTTATGAGTGTGTGGTTGAGGGCGCTGTCTATGAGGGACTCGAGGGGAAAAAGGAACGTACAGAAGACCTCAGTAAGGGGGTGAGGGCTGCCACTGTAGATGAGGGAATGTGGTTTGAAGCACTGGGATGTAGGAAGCTGAGAGCATTTAAAAAGAGGAATAGAAAAGGGTCAAGGACTGACTATCAGGGCTGCTGTTTAGAAAAGAGTTGGGCTGAGAAGACCACAGAAAGGGTGTGGGCATCCTCATCAGTTGCTGCGAAGAAGTAAAGCAGGATAAGGACTAAAGAAAGAGATGACCCTGAAAACTGTTTTAGCGCAGTTATAAGGGCAGAAAGTCAGATTCTTCTGTAAAAGAAGAGAATAAGTGGCGAAAATATGGACCTGGGGATGAGGCCACACATTAAAGAGGGTTAGAGTCCAAGGAGAAAAACAGGATGACAGAAAAAGTCACAGGAATCAAGAAACAGTTTTGTTTTCATATAACATAGAGGAGATGAACTTTAGTTAAAGAGAAAAATATTTACTAGAAACGGAGAAATTGAAACCTATGGAAGAACGCTTACAGAGAATGAGAGTCTTCATCTGATGCTCACGTCAGATGATCACAATAATGTAAGGTGGACTGCAGGGAAGTTTCAGTGATTATCGTAGAAAAATGTGATTCCATAAACCCTGGAAAATCTTGAGCTGTAGATGAAAATGTCTCTGGAGGCATTTCTACAAACCGAAATGTAAATAAGCCACTATTTAAATCAGGTTTAACACTTAGTATTTTTACATGTGAAAACCTCTGTTTTTAAGAAAGTTTGGCAATTTAAATTCCAGGAAACCAATGATGACACTGTAAAATCAATTTGAGCTGTTTTAAGAAAAGTCATTGTTTTTGAAATCTGTCCTTACTGGCATCAGGTTTATAAACTACATTTTATACACCTGTCTACACATATTACTAATGAACTCATGAGGAATAATCTTTTAGAGAAAGAAAAGTGAATCTCTAGATTTTCAAAACTAACTTTCTTTAAAAATGTTTTTCAAAGTCTCAGGATGGAAAGAAACAATTAGAGTACTATAAGAAGTTAACAGAATCTCTGCAATATGATTTGAATCAACACAAGAAGACAAATGATGGATTAGAGAAAGAGGTTACCAGGTAAGGTTTTGATATTTCAGATCATGTCAACCATTAATTACTATTTAACTATAACTCTTCCTTGATGAAAACCTAAGTACAAATGTATTTCATATCTGTAATTTTCATAGTTAAACACATTATCCTACTTAAAAATTTACTTCAGAAACTCACAGCACAATCAAACTTGTGTGAATGCCAAAATGTTATACCTACTCTTTAATGATTCCTGTAACTGTAATGACAGTGTCTTTTGCATATACTGTCAACTGCGCTCTTCCTGGTCTCCCTTGAATCTTTATTTCTGCAAGATGTCTTTGCTCTCTTTGGTAATCTTTCCTTCCTTTAGTAGTGTTCTTCTCTTCGGCATTCTAACAGTTTAATGTCTAAAAACCTATCTGTGGTTTTGTTTAACATCATCAGAAGTGTTATTGATTTGGCTTCTGTGTTCTTTCTACTTTTTTCAGTTATAAAACATGTCATACATACCAAACCAGATGTATAACCTAAAGAAGAATGAGATGAGTAATCGTCTCACTCAGATAATAATGGAAGTTTCCCAACATCTGGGAAGCCCGCACGTGGCGTGCCCTTGCTGCAAACTGAATGAAGTTTTTTCTCTGATTCTCCTCAGTGTTTATTTTCCCTCATGTCACTGTCTTTCTCTGCATTGTTTTGGATTCTTCTCATTTTATTAAATTGTGCTGGCAAAGATCTCTTCTTAAAACAGACTTGAAGAGACTGTTACACCTTATCTCTCCAGTGTCCTTTCTTCTAAAGCCCTGCCCCTTTCCTTTCCACTCTGACCAGATTTTTCCTTCTGGTTTCTCTTTCTATTTTGAATGATTTCTTTTCTTCCTGTAGACTGTGGTCAGTAGGCTCCGAATGGTATTTTTCTGTCTTTTCGAAACACCCACATATATTATACTTTCCTTCTTCACCTTTGATACTGATCTCTGCTTTATAGCTGATATTTAATAATAGGGTAACGTTTGATACTAACAATCTTAAGCGGATGTTAATAATACTTTAATTATAAGAACCTTTCATCGTTACAATATGATGTCTGTATCATATGTATCACAATTGTTTTATGTTACTCATTTAAGATTATAATTTAATAAGTATGCTCTCAAACTATTATACTGGAATAAATAGGAGAGGTTCATAATTTATAGGTTTGTTTATTTTGTATGATAGACATAATCTCTCTTTAAATAATTATTAAATATTTGTCTTAAAGAATTTGACTTACTCATTTTCTACAATTCTGCAGACTGAAGACACTCTTTCAGAATACAAGGATGCTACATGACAATCAAAATGGAGAGGTTAGTGTCCTTGGAGATTTAGAACCCAATCAATCAGAAATGGATATTCAGAAAAATAGGTTAAAACAGAAGGTAATTTATAATCCGTTTGGAACCCAAAAATCACTTAATTTGGGGAAATATAAACCACTCAATGCTTTTAGCAGTATGATATAGATTTTTCCTTAATTTCATAGACAGAAGCAGTGAAAAAGACCGCTATTTTTCTATATAATTTTTCTTTAAAAGGGCATTCTGTTACCTCTCCTATGTCTCAACCCTGGCTAGTTATCTAAAGCCAAGAAGGACTCTGTTGCATGACCCCCAAAGCACTGGCTCCAAATCAGCTTCTTTCTTCTTTCTTTCTTTCTTTGTTTCTTTTTTCCTTCCTTCCCTCCTTCCTTCCTTCCTTCCTTCCTTCCTTCCTTCCTTCCTTCCTTCCTTCCTTCCTTCCGTTCATTCGTAACAGCTTGATTGAGATATACTGAACATAGCATGCAGTTCACTCATTTAAACTGTCCAGTGCAGTGCTTTTAGTGTGTTCAAAGCTTTATGCAGTGGTCATCACAAGCAGTTTTAGAACATTTTCATGACCCTGGAAAGTATCCTTGTACCTGTTAGCTTTCACTGTGTGCCAGTCTGCCCTTCCCACTCTTCCTAGCCCTAGGGAACCACTAGTGTACTCTCTGCTCCATATTGTGGTTTTGATTTATTTTTTTCTGATGACTAACGATCCTGAGCAATCTTCTCAGAGGCGTATTATCCATTCATATATCTTCCTTGAAGAATTGATTATTCAATTCCATTGCCCATTAAAATTGGATAGTCTTTTTCTTGCTGAATTGTAAGAATCTTTGTATAACCTAGATACAAATTAGTTATCACATACAGGATTTTCAAATATTTCTCCCTTTCATTAGCTTGCTTTTTAGTTTTTCAATGTGTCCTTTAAAGCATAGCATTTTTTTATGCATGATTATTACAAGCTTTCAATTTGTAAAACATAATAATAATAATAATAATAATAATAGTTGCAAAACGCATTACAGCAAAGTGCAATAAAAGAAGATATGTCTGTAATTTATACTGCATAAGTTATGTTGCTTATTATATCTTTTTATAATCCAGAAGTTGTGTCTATTTTTTCCTTAACTCCCCAATGGAGTGGCTGAAATAAACCACAGTTATTTGGTTCACAAATCCATACTTAAGAAGAGTGTGGCCAGGGCCGTCTGTCTCTGTTCCCCTCAGCTTCAACTGGGGCAGCTCCGTGGCTGGTGGCTGGAATCATTTGAAAGTCTGTTCAGCAATGTGTCCGGTTGTTGGTGCCTACTGTTGGTCGGCACTCTAGCTGGGGCAGACAGCAGGGACACCCACACCTGAACAGCCGGCTCGCACTGTGGCCCGAGCCCCCCACAACACGGGGCTGGGTTCCAAGGTTCAGATCCTCAGAGACATAACCAACAGGAGCAGTGTTGCCCTTTGTGAAGGAGTCTTGGAATTCACACGGAATCTCTTTCAACATATTCTGTTCATTAGGAGCAAGGCACTAATGTTGACCCATATTAGACTGTTTTTATGCAATGAATATTTCAAAATTTACGGACACATTTAAAAACCAGCTTGATCTATCCACTGTCCACAATTCTTTATATTCCTCCCACATGGAAAATACACTCATCCCTACACAATACTCCCCACAAGTCTCAAGTTTATGGCATCAGGCTCAGGTTCGAGTCTAAGATTTTACCATGTGAGTCTGGTGCAAATGGGGATGAAGGGCCTGGTTTTTGGTTTCTAGGATAAAGCCCCTTGAGGACAATTCCTTTCAATATGAAAACATGAGAATGGAAGGGACAAGTTATCTACCACCCACACACCCAACATTCTGCTCGACTGCTGAAGTTTCCCCTGCAGAAATGGAAAGTGGAAGGCACCTTAGTCCATAGCAATTCTGAAATACAGCCTGATGTGTGCTGTCCGTTCTTGGATTAGGACTCAGTGGTAACCTTGCCAGGGCTTCTCCATGGCCCTTTGCTGTGGCCTGTGAGCTCTTTGTTCTGTGCTTTTCATAAGAAATGACCTGTGCTTGCAGCCCTTTCCTCAGCATCATTCCTCCACGCGAATGCCTAAGCCCCACAGGCCTCCTCTTAGTTTTCACTCTCTTGGTTTTTATTAGTCCAAGGTAACAAGCTGGTTGTTTGCTACTTGATCATCCTAAAAGCTTGGCGTTGCGTGTGAGTTATTGGGGTTCGTGCCACTAGAAAAGCCACCGTCATAAATCGTTTTGAGAGAAGCTCTTGGGCTTCCTGTAGCTGTTGCAGGACCATGCCTTTAAAATTCTTATACTCTGTAGATCCTTCCAGGAATTTAAGGCCCCACCTTAACCCTTTTGAGGTCTCGAGGAAGAGTTTTACACTCTTCTCTTCATCCTTATATCATGTCCTCCTGGGAGCACAGGGAATTTGATCTTCACCCAGAAGCCATTTCTTTCTTTTAGCGTGATTTGCCCTGTGGGGACCTTAGGAGAGGCTGTAAATGGGAAACAGAAACGGGACCTGTGGGAGAGGCTGTAAATGGGAAACAGATATTTGAACACAATATGTCCTGGTTCCTTTACAGTTCATAGTCTTTCGTTAGCTCATGTATCTCATGGATTTTACTTTGTTACTTCATAGCAAGAGTCCCCTTTCATCCAGATTTCAGACTCATTTTCTTCACTGGCCGAGAAGCCCTTGCTGTCAGCCTCTTCAGGGGCCAGCAAGCCCCCAAGAAGCGTCTCTTGGAGGCCCTGTGGTTGTCATTCTCACTCTTCTCCACATCCTTTCGGGTTCCACGTCCCTCCTGGTGCAAAGGCACTCCTACAGGCTTTAGATGGCATTCCTTGTGGCCTCACACCATTTTGAATATCAGTAACAATGCCAGTTATTTATTGCTGCTCAAGAAACCAACTCAAAAGCTAGTGGCTCAAAACAGCATCTGTTTTGTTCCAAAGCAATGCAGTTGGATGAAGGTCTGTGAGACCAGCTCATTTCTTTTCCACTTGGCATCAGCTGGGTGGCCATGAAGCTGCGAATGAGAATCATCTAAAGGCTGTAACACACACATGTAGCAGTTGAAGCGGCCTTTTGCCCGGGACATCCGCTGGGCCCGTCTCAGCGCAAACATCTATAGGAGGCCTGACTGTGTGGCCTGGGCTTCTTCATTCTGCACAGCTGGTGGCTGGGTTCTCAGGCCGAGCTTCTCGAGAGACAAAGTCACATGGAAGCTGTATCACATTTCCTGCCTCAGACATAGCATTCTCACAGCAGTTCTGCCCTATTCCATGCACTAGAATCCAGTGACTCACTAAGGCCAGCACATATTAAAAGAGAGGGAATTTCATGGAGAAATGTCAAGAATTTGTAGGCATGTTTTAAAAACACTATATCCACTCACCTCGTCTTACCAAATAAGCATTGTATCTACAGGAAAGTAGTTCTACCCTGCTCAGTTCCACTGAAATTCCAGGAGATTTGTTGTTGTTACTATTGCTGTTTAGGATGTTCTCGTATATCTTGGAAAGTAAGAGAGGATTACGAGACAGCGTTATTGAATTAAGACTTTTGTTGTTGGTGAAAAAAATGTAGCGCTCATCTCACTAAACATTCACAGTGTGAGATGTGATTTCTCCTTAACCTTGGGAATCATTTCTTCTTGGAAAGCAATTCAAATTGCCATGAAACATTTGTAGCTGACAGAGGCCGAAGTAACTCGGATGAGTTACTTGTAACTCCCTACAACTTCTTAAGAAATTATGGAGAGTTAAAATGGGGAACAGGTGAGAGACTATCAACTGGGAGGTGACTTATAGTCATTTTATAGAAGAAAGACATGAAACAAGCATTCAAGAAATAGTAGAAAATCAAGTGCAGATGTCGTGTGGCAAAGTCGATGACAGTAAAGGATGCATTTTTGAGACTCCTGGTGCTTTTATGTTCGTTCTTCATTCTGAGTAATTCAAGGTTCCACATTCTAAGACTCTGCTACAGTATCGATGACATTTTATTGCAACTGAATTGATTTCAAAAGTTGATACTGGTTTGGGGTTAGACTATTCTCAGTCAACTTCCTTCGTAACCAAATTATACTATGTTACTCATTCAGAATGACGATCTCACAGCAAAACTGGAAACTGCATCTTCAGAATGTCTCCATCTGTGGGGTGGCCAGTTGGCTCAATGGTTAGAGCATCGTGCTCATAACACCAAGGTCGCTGGTTCGATTGCCACATGCACCAGTTAGGTACACCCTCCACAGCTAGATTGAAAACAATGGCTGGAGCTTGGAGCTGAGCCCCCGGTGGGTGGGTGGCCGGTTGGCTCAGTGGTTAGAGTGCAGTGCTCATAACACCAAGGTTGCCGGTTCGTTTCCCGCATGGGTCAGTGAGCTGGACCCGCCATAACTAGTAGATTGAAGAGAACGATTTGACTTGGAGCTGAGCTGTGCATCCCACAACTAGATTGGAAACAAACACAATTTGTTTTAAACAGTTTTTTAAAAAGGATGTCTACATCTTGTTGAAGAAAATCAATCTTAACAGGAGTTATTATCTATAAAGGAGTACAAAAGTCATGTGAAAAACTAGAGAATAAAAAGAAGAGGAGATAAAAATTATTGAGCCTCAAAATTCATATAGTCACGAATGAGGTAGAAAAGCGTGAAGCAGAACACTAAAAATTCTGGGATATTGAAGACTGAGCAAGACAGGATGTAGTAGAAAACATTTTTTAAATCTGTTTTTACAGGTTAATTCACTGATTACCATGCCTTAATTCATTTCACTGCAGATGACGTTTGGATATACGTATTGTACGTCATTCCCCTATTCCGTTCATAGCGGGTACTTTTTTATTTTCAGATTTCTGGAACTAAGGTGGGATTTGCCTCTCCTTCTTGATATTTCAGTTCCCATCACTATTATCACTCAGTTGATCTTTGAGAATCATTCTTTGTGGAAAATGATTTTATTTTTAAGGCCAGTTGATATAAAACGAGACTATTAGGAAATAAAGAAAAAGGGTGATTTAAAAATTGCACCATACTCTTAGATTATTAAGTCATATTGTTCAATTTTTAAAATTTCAAATTGATTCTCTTATTGGAACAGTCAGATGAGATGATTCGAAATATTTTCATAATTCAGATGTATTTCATTCCATATTGATGATAAGTATTTTAAACTTCAGCTTTTTTCACATTTAAATTGCCCTCCAAATCATTGACTTAAAACTAAAGAATACAAATAGACTATAATTATTCAGGTTATAATTATTTTTAAAATGTATCCTTTCCGTTGGCTTTAGGAACAAGCAGCATGTCAAGAAAACGTAGACCCGTTAAATGACCGTGGTGACAGAATTCAACGTCTGCAGGTCAGAATTCAACGTCTGGAATCTGAACTCTCCAAAGCGAAACATTTTAAAATAGAATTGGAAGAATGTAAGCGCCTCTACCTAGAGGAATTAAAAGTTACAGCATCTTTGGAAAAGAAACTAAACAAGTAAGTCCAAACAAAGAGAAAAATCAATCGAGCTCATTAATTTGCCTCTAAAGTCTAATTTTTATCCAGGCAGATTCCCGAGATTAATAGGAAGTGAAAGCTTACTAAATAGTATAATTTTGGAAAATGATGTTAGTGAATAAATTACTTTTAAAATGTTAGTTCAGGATGCATCTCTCCCATTTGTGGTTTTACATGACTGTATTTTTCCTTCTCACGCTTTTCATAGCCTTAATCTGATCTACCAGTCTCTAAGCAAAGTGTTTTTGAAGCTTTGTGATTTAGACAGCGCTATTTATTATAAAATTTCTTGTCAAAATTTCCCTAAATATGAGGTAACTATTTACTATAACAACTTAAACCCAAAGGGTTAAGTACTCTGCATATTCTGGCACTTGGTAAATGTACTTTCTCGATTGTGCTCTGTGTTTTTGTCTCTAGAGGTCGCTTTCGGACAAGCTGTTTTTTCTAGTCTTTTGGATGTACACAGAGGCATACATGTGAAATATAGGAGAAGGTTAACATAGGGGTGAAGGGTAGTGTAACTGACTAAGTGGCTATAAAAATAAGGCGGTCAGCCTGAGGGGGTGTGTGGAAGACAGAAAGGGCAGATCCCACCTCCAGTGCCTTGGTAACAGTGTCATAAGCTACATGCCCCTGGAGCTGTTTCAGTTCAGTATGATCACCAACCAGGCTCTCTTGTTCTCCCCCAGAGGCTGTTGTTCTAAATGACGCCTCAGTGCCAAATGGTTAATTTCTTCAGGGTAATGAGGGGATTACCCAAGGGCAGTGAAAGCAAATGCTTGAAAATAGCTTTGTGGGATTTCAGCAAATTTCTAAACTTGTTTACTATGTATGTCTCTTAGCAATCCTCAAGAATCTTATGGGTTCAGCCATTCCAGAAGGCAGAAAGTATTATCTGTTAAGCCGTCAACATCACTGATAGGCCTTTTCCTCCCCTCCCTATGTTGAATTACTTCTTAGCCTGGCTTCCCCACAGAAACATATGTACCGGTTTAAAACAATTTGAAACATATCCTTGTACTTGGTAGGTCTGCCCTGACATATTTTCAGTGTTCGTTTCATGGGCAATTCCACTTACTATTATGGAAACATTAAGAACTGCAAATCATTAAGGAAAAAATAAAATACTAAGTCTTTGCTCTTACAATCTTCACAGGATTAAGGACACGCTGGCAGAGATGAGAACCCAGCTTCTCATGAATGCACCACAGAACTCTTTACTCAGCACGGCTCCCAGGAGGCCAGACCTGCACCTCCCTTGTGTTGGAAGGCTAAATGATTGGTTCCGACCTCAAGGAAGTCTCGCTCCAAGAGAGCAGTGGGTGATTGCTACGTCAGCCCCACAGACTTCTAATAATGGCACGTGCACCAACTTGATGAAGGTTAGTTATATTACCTTCTTTCCTTTGGGTTTCAGATTTGTGATGTAATTCTTGTTCTTAACTTGGTCGGAGATTCTGAGTTGTTTCATTGACTAATGCACACAACGTAAAGGGCATAATTGTGTGTGCTAATGTAGAATGGAGACAGAAATTTGACCATCTTTTGTAAGTCCCTGCATCTCCCATGTTTTAAGAGCTACCTGTCATTAACTGTATTCAATAAATGTAATTAACTGACACATTTTAAATTTCTGGAAAAGCTGCTTTTCAATTAGATTTTACAAATGAAATATTACTACCTAACAACGAACGGTATGCTTTGAGATGCTTTGGCTTACTTCTGCATTGTTTTTAATTTGGCGATGGTTTATAACAATTTTAGTTTTCCTACAGCCCAGTTTCGCCATCCCTAAGCGTAAGTGAATGATTGACATTTACTAACTAAATGTGGATGTTTCTTATTTCAATGAAACCGAGGTAAATCCTTTTTATGAATTCGGCAAACTTGTAACCCTGGAAAGATTAACTTCTCTTTCCAAGTTAAAAGTTGTCATCTTTTTACATGATAGTACATCCTTAATTTCTGTTTTACTTATAGCATTTTTATTTCGATGATTTAAAATGTCTTGCTTAAAAAGTAATAATAAAATAAAATGTCTTGCTAAGCCACAGTACATTTTCGAAAGAGGTAAATTGAGCAAATATTTGAATTTTTAAAATGAAGTTCACTTATATCTGTATATCTCGGCATCACTTGAATAATTGATGACTGAGATGGCAATGAAATGGGGTCGTTACTAGCAACTTGTTTTCTTTGTGCAATACTGTTATTAAAATGTCCATTTTGATCTCATTTCTTTAGTTCTTCACCGAGCCAGGATTTCTGTTTGGACCTTTTTTATAGTTCTCATACCTTTGGTAAAGTAGTCCTTCTGTGCATTAATTTTGCTCCTGAACTCATTGAACTGCCTCGTGAGTTTTCTTGTATCTCATTGAGATTCTTCCTGGCTGCTATCTTGAAATCTCTATCACGTAGATCACAATCTTTCGTGACTTTGACTTGGTTTCTGGAGAAGTGTCGTTGTCTCAGTGTTACCCTGTTACCCTGGTGGTTCATGCTGCTGGATGGCTTGTTCCTCTGCAGGCTCATTGGAAGTAGTGAACACTTTCTTATTGATGTACATTTTGATGTGAGCAATTCAGCAGGTAGATAATTAGACGTCTCTGTTTTGTTTTTCAGTAGCTGATGCAATAGCACAGTTTCTGTTTTCTTTCACTGGTGCTACTTGTGCCTAGGGGGTCCAAGTGTGGGGGCTTAGCTGTGAGTGTGGGAGTGCTGGCCTGGGTGACCAGCATGATGGGTGTTGCCGCTGTATCCAGATCACGACGTTCGCTGGGCACCAGCACCTTGGGAGGGAACAGGGGAAAGCGCTGGTTGAGGAGAGCCTGTCTTGAGCCCACTGAGCTCACCTGGTTCCCTGTGGCCCTGGTAGGACTGTGCTGTGGTTGGAGGCTGGAGAAGTATTTCTGCTGCTGCTACTGGTCTCTGGTGGTGCCAGCACTGCTGCAACTGGGGAGGGTTGGGATTCTTGTGGAGGTGGGGGGATGCTGCTGCTGCCCCTCTTACCCTCCACTGGGCTGTGATGTGGGGGCTGCGCCCCAACCCCTCCACTGCTACTGCCTTTGCTGGGGATTCAGGCTCAGCCTGTCCACCTGGAACCAGGTGTGGGCCTGTTCCTGTCCTTCCCCCCATCCTGCCTCCCTTTCACTTCCCATACACCCTCCTTCCCTTTACGGCTGTGGGATCTTTTAGGCATCCTAGTGTGTGGGACAGAGGAACCTCTTTTGGGCTAGAGATGTCCAACTAGTTATAGATGTTAGAGGAGATGCAACGTTGTTGTGTCATTTGCCATAATGTTGACATCACCTTCTAAGATAGCCATTTCTGTCAATGCAGATTGGTTTGTAATTTGATGGTATTTTTATGGCCCACTTAATGACAAGCAAAATAGCGTAGGCCTGTGCTAAATGAGGTTTCAACCTTGTTTTTTCATTTAATTTCATCATAACATAGCATAGCAGAGCCAAGTATTTTGAGATAGCCTTTTGGTCGTATAGGATCTCAGTGCTTCGAAGTGCTGACATTGGAATACTGGGTACAAAAGGAAAGTGTATGTCTAATGTTTTGTAAGTTGTTCAGCATGATACGTACTTCAAATGGTCTCTTTAGTCGTCTCCAGAAAAATCAGAAGATGAAAGAGTGTAAATGCAGAAGCTATGCAAGAGAATATGCTTGTGGACATTTTTTCTTTAATTAATTTTTGGTAGGAAAGATGTGTTTAGTTTTTCAGTATTTCTAGATAAACGAGAAATGGTTTATTTTAAACTCAATACCGTTTTTCCAAGTTAGCCACTATCCCCCTGTGGGGCGTTGTTTTGCCCAATCGTGCAAGCCTGATTAAGAGAGATGAAAAAGCGCTACTCCGTCAAGATACAGAGATACGTCTCCCAATCACGACAGAATGCTGGAAAGACTTATGGTCCAGCTGTGATGATGTGAGGTTGGACAGAAGTGTGCTAGGAGATAAAGAGAAATCTCTTTTGTGGTATAAGTTTTGCTTGCTACAGATTACCACAACATGGTTAACGCATTTGTTGGTTGGTATCGGTCAACCAAGTTTTATTTTCAGGAAAAGAAAGGTTCCTTTAAGGAAGAATTTCCTCAGTTCGAGTTTGCTTTCTATCATTAAAGATTTTCTCCTTCAAGTTCTCGGTCCTGTGTTGAGAAATGTTTGTGCTTTATATATTGAGTGTATTGACTGCTATTAATCGGAGTTTTGATATCAGTCTCAGTTTCCTTATTTTTTTTCATGACTTTAAAGCTTCCAATTATTTAGAAAGTTACTATTTTGTTTCTCATGCCTCAGTATTGTTGAACTACATGACAAAGTTTTAGGTATTCATTTTGTCTGAGTCAGAAATTGATGGCAATTTCCTGAATATGAGGAAGTAGCTGGCATGTTACTCTAGCCTCAGTAAGAAGTCCTAAAGCCCATTCCTGGCCCGCAGCTCATTGGTTTTGTGACCTCAGGTGACCTCTGATCTCTCTGAGCTTGATTGCCTGTTATGTACAATTACGGACTTTGACTAAATCAGTGACTTTCTGACTTCAAAAATATTTATTTTTCAGTCTAATACGAGTCTTTAAAAAAAATTTTGAATGAAACTATATGATATAAAATATAGACAAGTAGAGCTGCCTAGCTAACGGAGACATGGAGACTCTGAGATTTTGTGTTCCTGCGGGGTCCCCAGTGGAACCTTAGATTTCTATGGGACAGAGTCTGAGAAGTACCAGTTATGAGAAAACCCTTCTAGTGAAACTCCTTTGAATTAAAGTTCGTGGATACATTCTTTTCCTGTGTATAATTTTCTCACCTGTCTATATTTTTGAGTAATGGAAAGGTATAAATAAACTTGCAGAAGCATTCTCCTTCTGAATATTGGACTACAAGCTACTTCTACTATCTGAACACAATCTTCACCTACAAATAAACATAAAGATAATCGAAGTAAATATCTAGGAAAAGGGCTTTGGGGAAAAGAGAATAACGTTACATTTGCAGTTCCCTAATTCAAGTCACAGAAAAATGTGATTTGCATTTTATATATTGTTGATTAATTGGAATTAAAACTGTTTCATGACAGGCCTGTCCCTTCACCTGGTATTGGGTTGTTGTTTTTACAAGGCCGTCTAGTAATGTTGTCACATTATTCATTTTATAAGCCTTTTCTATGAAGCTATTGACAAAAAGGTGTTATGGAAAACAGTCTCTGCAAATATTGGAAACCATGATGGCCAACAGATTTGTCTTCACCCCTGAATTTGTAAAGGCATTGGGTGTCATATTATCGTTGTCACCACACTGTCTATTACGTTCTGGACATTATTGTAAGCCCCGTTTTGGTCATGTAGTGAGAGGATACCTTTCAGAAGGAAGGATTAAATAAGAAAACTTTAGACTGGGACACTTGCAGTATAGAGTTTGAAATATTCCCATACATTTCGTAATTAAGTAGACTAACTACAACCACTCGAATACTTCAAAAATTGGGCCTCCCTCATTTGTAGAAAGAATACGAATTTACAATTAAATAATTATGTATTCTTTTTGTTGTTACTAATTCTTTAGTCATGAATCAGAAACTAAATTTGAAAACTGGGTCTAGGCCATACTTTCTAAGTCAGATTTCCTGTAATCTTTGTGTCCATACAAATATAAATGTTTCAGTCATAATACAGACAAGAAAATAGTTTTTGTGATTGTTGCAGCCAGCAGAATTTTCACGTGACGTGACAGGGCCACAATCATCATTTTATGTATTTAAGGTTCTATGCTGAGAAATAGCCTAGAACACACCGTAAGATTAATTTTAAAAGTGCAAGAAACCATTAAGATAAAAAATCCATAAAGGAAAAAATCCATTAAAGTTAAAAAAAAAACTGATTAAAGTTTTATAAAGGGCTGTTTTTCTAAGGATTGAAAAGTAATGCTTTCACTGTAAAATATGACTTGTTTGATTCTTTGTAGGAATCAGATCACATCTCATCCTTCTGAAATTGTGTGTATTCAGTAGACCAATTTCAGCTGCACTTTGGTCGGATTAGTCTAAACAGCATCACCTATATATGTTCTCTATTAAATTAAAATGAGTACAAATTTATTTTATTTATGTGATTACTTTTGTGTGTATTTACACAATGCCCAAGCAAGGTCTACTCTTTAAAGGTGTTATGTAAAGGCCACATTCCTACATTAAAGCCTCTTGTTTAACTTAAATACTGTAACTAAGATTTGATTTATTTCAGGAGCAGCAGAAGTTGGTGGAAAGCATAACTAGAGATGTAGAAGAAGGTAGGTGGCCAAAATGTACTGATTCCAGTTAGATATCATTAATTTCTGAAATAAACAATAAAGAGTATGGCATCCTTCTCCATGTTTTGATAATAGATACTACAATAACTATTTTCTCATGCATTGCAAGTGGGAAAGTTGAAAGCATAAACAAGCATTATGAAGAATACATTTCTTCCTCATTTATTCATCACGTGTAGCCTTTCGAAAACCTCAAAGTCCATGTATCTCTTTTTATTTCTGGCCGTCCCCTTCCTTTCCTCTACCACCCATATGGAACTTTTAACTTGCACATTGAAAACTGGGCTTCATCAACCTATCCTGTTTTTGCTAGTGATATAAGGCCCAGTAACCAGGCTCATCTAGTAATACTTAGGCAATTACAGTCCATATAGCTGTCACCTGATCGGTGACATTTAAACCTCCAGTCATTGACTTTGTCATTGGTTTACCTTTTACCTTCAGGAGAAACATCACATACTTTTGCATGGTTAAAACCACCCAAATCAATTTACTTCTTGCCAAATAATTCGGCCTTCTCTCTTGCTACTAACTCTAGTCTGCCCCTTTGCTCTAGCATCTATTGATAGCTAAACTAGACTACTTCTCATTCCATGCTGTTCTTCCCCACTCTAGTCTTTGCATCTGCTTCTTCCTTCTATGTGGCATGCTTTTTCCTTGTCCTTCAGATACGAACATACGTATCACCGCCACCAAAAGGCAGACAATATTGACACAAAGCCAGGAGGTCCCTTCTATGTGTTCCGATAATGCCCTGCTTTATATTTGTATGGTATATGTGACTCTGAATGGAAATGGCCTGTTCACCTGTTTTTCCAGTTTAGAGTAGGTGATGGTTCTGGGGTGGACCATGTCCTCTTCACCTTGTAACTTCAGTGCTTGTTGTACTACCTTAGCACATGCTTGTTGAATAAATGAATGAAGAATGAGACAATCAGAAGCTCTGAAACTTAGCAGGAAGAGCAGTTAACTCAGTGTGCAGCCATGGGCAAGTGATATGTAATAGTAATCTCCTATTGGGTAGTGGAGTCTTCATAGGTTTTTTTCATTCTTCTTAACATGTATACTTACATTTTAGATAAAGAGTATGATTCTTTCTTTTTTTTTCTAGCTGATGCTGAACTTCAATCTGAACACCGTCTACTTTGCTCTAATATCTAGTGATGATCTAGTTTTGAATGCATCACAAGAATATATGTCGTTTTTGAGTAAGAACTATATGATCTGAAATATAAATAGTTCACCTTTACTGGGCTGTTTACATAGCATTTTCCTTCTTTCCCATTAAACATATGGCATGTGAAAATTCTTACTGAAGGAAAATATTTTCGTTTCATATGTGTATATGAAAATCTATATAGTATTCAAACTGTGTTTCTTGGCGTCTAACTAGCTTTGGAGCAGATTTTGTGGATGAAAACAAGCAGTGTTAAGTTTTACATACTCATGCTGCCCAAATACTAGCTGTTTATCCAACACCCAAACAACCAAGTTGTCATTAATACTGCAGTGGTGTAAACTGATAGCTATTTTTCAATTTTCCAATATTTATCACTGTGTATGAACCTAAAAATTTTCACAGACATCATTTTGATATCTGCTGTTATGGTTACGATCAATGTTTGGATGTATTACAATTGTTATAGTGCCATAAATCTGATTATATTAATATATAATTTTAAACACAGATTCATAAAGCTGTCCTCTTACAGAAATAAAATTTGTCTAAGGTTTTTCACCTTTTCTAGTCATTGATTTATCGATTTGTTTTTTGGAAACAGTCTTAAAATTAAGAAGCTTCTGGTTACGCCGACTTGGCAGAAATGTCACACAAGTGATGCTGAGTTCTTCCCAGTGCAGCAAATCTGGAGGCACGTGCTGGATTCCGTTACTGGCAATGTTGACTTTGATCGTGTGGTTAAGAAGCGTCGCCGAGTTTGTCCACCATAAGATTACTATTTCCCCTTGGTTATTCCCTTATCTCTTGTGTGCAGATACCCTGAGACTCTGTAAATATATCGTCAATCCTCAAAATCTCACCCACTAGATGGAGCACCCATTGATGACTCTTGCTGAATCAATGCCTTGATGGTTGCCAAATGATTATAGTATGATTCTGTCATCCCTCCTGCATTGATCAATACATCCAACGAAACACGCAAACAGATGAGGGAGGAAGGAAAGCTTATTACTTTGGTGCTTAAATGCTCCTGATTTGCCCAGTGGTAGCCATTTCAAGCTCACAGCATATCTTTTTGACCTGTCCCCATTATTCTTTGAGCACATCCTTCCTCTCTCGACAAGTTGTTCCAAGCTCATCTTGCAGTTGTCCGCCCCAGCCCTGCCATCGGACATTTTCTATAGAAGCCCTGAATCCTCTTAGGGGGGAGAGTGACATCGGGAGACCTGGATCTGGACACCAGATGCGGTGGGTATGCATGTTGCTAGTGGTTGTCGTTGCTCTCGGGCTCCCTCAGTGAACAACAGGGATTATGTGTGTTAACAGAAATGCACGCATACACGCACACGTGGGTTCAATATCAAATATAATGAAAACTATGAATTCCTACCAATTCTTCTAATTCCAGTCAAATTCCACAGGGATCATTCCACAGGGTTTTTTCTTCACTCTCTGTTAAGTCCCTTTTATGGCAGTAAGGTGGCTCCCATCATCTGTATCTTATTTGTTTCATCTCCTTGCTGTGCCCACGCACATGTCCTCCTCACTGCCTTGGATTCCAACGCCCCACATTGAGTGGTGACCACTGTTGATCCCACTGTCTGCCCTCGCCCTCTCCCAGTGTGTCCCCCCAGTGTTTCTTACTTACATCTCAGAACTTCCATATGGGGTAGTTTTTCTTCTGTTTGTAGTGGACATCCTTTAGAATTTTCATCAGTGAGAAATGCCTGGTGGTGAATCTCTGTTTTTATTTTGTCTGAGTGTTGGCACATATTTTCACTTCGTAGAGAATTCCACGTTGGTACTTAGTGTCTTTGATGATATGGAAGATGACATTCTGTTGCACTTTGGCTTCCATAATTGCTGTTGAGTAATTGGTTCTCCAACTGTTCGTTTTTTGAACATAATCTATTCCACACCCTGCCCCTGTCCCCACAATCTTTGGTTGCTTTTAAGGTTTTACTCTTTGCTTTTTTGTTCATGAATCAGGAAAAAAGTAATCAGAGACTGTTGCTATTGTAGTGCCAGGCCATTGGGGTTCATGCCCTGACAAGTTTGCAATGGCCTATTTGTGCCCGGTGAGCGTGGAGACTTTTGTTTTCTTTCTGACCTCCCATGACCCCTGCAAACGCTTTCCGTCTTAGGCTGTGTATTTTGACCTTGGTGACCACTGTAATTCCTGGCCACACTGAGCCCGGGGAAGTGGTGGTCGTTATGCAGCCAGATGCTGTGACACGTGCTGGTCTTTCCTGCTGGTGTTTGCTCACGGTGCCCAGAGGGCTGGCTTTAGAATTTGGATGACTGCAGTTTTATCTTGAACTGCACTCCTGTTTAACAAGCTTCACAGGTTCTCTGCAGACGGTGTGCCATCGGGGCCTAAGTAACAAGTGCAGCCGGGGCATGGATTCACTTATAAGGACAGGAGGATAATTATTGCTGCTTTTACAATCTGAATTTTCAACCACGTGTGCAGGCCAGACATTTAGTGCAATAAATTCCTTGTGCCTTGTGTGCTGCTAAGAAGAAATATTGTGTAACTGAGGTTTAAACTGTGTGTACTGATTGTTCTCTTTTGGTGGTGTTTAAACTGAATAACAAGCAAGGGGGGAATCTATGCACAGGCCAACCCATGGATACACATTATTTAAAAACAGCCTTTTAGGAGTCATTCATTCCCCACTTTGTAGTTTCAAGTTGGACACGGATTTGTTAATTTAGATAAAGTCTGATCTTGATTTTAGACATCTGAGACCTAACGTGTGGCTTTGACCATAGAAAGGTGGTAGAATTTTATTAACAACAAACAGAAAGATGGGGTCCTTATTGATAAAAGAAAAAACAAAAACATGGCACATTCTTGGTTTGAGGGAAGAGATCATTTCAGTGAAGCTGCAATAGCCCCAGCGCCCCAAAAGCCACTCAGGATTCCTGCACCTGGAGGGCTTGGTCTCAAGGTATCAGCTCTTCTTCCGAGGACAGGAGAAAACGGGGTGGCTTGACAAGTGTGCTGCAACCTTCCTATAAGAATAGGTGCAATAGAATAATAACAGAATAAAGAAATCCAGGTTGATTTCGCCAGAGGAAGTGAAAGATTTCCTCAGGAGGAAGGTTGAGAATTTGAGGGTCAGACTCAACAGATGTGAAGGAGAGCTGAGCTCCGTAGGTCAGGGGAGGCAGATGTGGGTGATCTCCCTGCTCTCACAGAGGGTTTCAGGAAAGGGGTGGTGCTTTCATTGTTACTAGATCGGAAAGGGTGACTGTACCCCAGAAACTTCAGACAGGAAGGGATGCAGGATCTCAGCTGACTAGAGTGACCCCTGAGAGGGTGTGTCTAAAAGCTGCAGAAGACTTTCTAGGAAGAACAAGGAGGACCCTCCAGGCGAATATTGGGACAGCAGTATGAATTGGTTACCAAATATCAGGGCAGGTTGGAGAGGGGAAGTCGAGTCACATCAGTGTAAAAACTCAAAAATTAGTGAGTGGCTGTTAAGGTGACCACGTATTGTATGTTGTACCATGGGAAAACGTGCCCAAGAAATCATGGTTAGGATTTGTGGTAAAGCACAGAAAAGATGAGCTATGTTGGAGGGAGGGTGGAAGGAAAGACCATATACTATTGACTGATTTTGTAATAGTCGTTGGTCTGATGGAAGGATCTCTTCTGGGAAGGATTATGTAACCCAGGCAAGTTGAATGTGGACAAGATTTCTTTAGACAGCAGATGCTTTTGGCAGACCCAAAACTTGCTGTTTTCACATAGCTCACCATGGAAAACTTCATAAAACAAAATCTAGAGGAACATATTAGAAAAACATCTAGAGCAAATAGCAATGGGACAGAAAAGGGAAGTATTCAGATTTGGCAAATAGCATGGCCCTACTTGGTAGAGAAGGAAAGAAACTTCTGAGGTAAGTTAATCAGCTATGTCTTCCTGAAACTCGTAGAGAAAATTAAAATAATAGAAGCATATAGCATAAGCAGTGGATAGAAATGATACACATAGCCAGTAACGTCCTAAACCAGAGGAAAAGCCTCTCTGGACTAGTAATGACACAGATGGCCACTAGGGGCAAACTTCATCAAGAGCAACTTCTGTTTTCTCATGATGAGGTGTTTTTTATTATTAGTTTCAGGTGTACAACACAACATAATGATTAGACATTGACACACCTCACAAAGTGATAAACCCAAGTAGTCTACCACCCATCTGACACCATACATAGCTATTACAGTGCCATTGGCTATATTCCCTATGCTGTACTGTACATCCTGTGAATACATATATATATATACATATATATATATATATGTATATGTATATATATATATATATATATATATATATATATATATATACACACACATATATGGCATATATCTATATATGGAGATGTAGCTATATGGCAAAAAAATGTATACATATTTTAAGAAAGGAAAGAATTATTAAAAATGGAAAACTCAATATATACCAATAACAAAAGAGGAATGCAAGTCACATTTGAATTATGCAATTACAAGAGGTGCTCAAAGTGGTTACCATCAGCATCCATACACTTCTGATGATGGTGAACTAATACTTGAGCATATATAACAGTTCTTAAAATGTGTATACGTTTTTTTGGCCCTCCTGTGTGTGTGTGTGTGTGTGTGTGTGTGTGTGTGTGTGTGTATAATATATATATATATAAATATATTATATATATAATATACATTCTATATACATATATATACATCTACATATATACATACATATATATATATATATATATATATATATATAGAGAGAGAGAGAGAGAGAGAGAGAGAGAGAGAGAATGAATGGCGCTGCCGAGTGCTATCCAATGGGAAGGCAGGCATCTTCAATATGGGAAGCGACGCGTCAAACCTTAATAACGGTGACAAGTTTCAACTTGTTTAGTGCAGTCATTCAGGTGTAAGCTACAGTTAAGAAGAGAAGGTATGCTTTAAAGTATGCCATAAATCATCCTCCATCATGATAACGCTCCGTGTCACACATTGCTTCTGATATATGGCAATTTCTGTCAAATAAAAACATTATGGTGTGTCCTCACTCACCTAATTCACCGGATCTGGCACCATGTGACTTCTGGCTCGTCCCGAGAGTCAAACTAATTCAGGACATGGAGGCAGCCAGGAAAGCGCAACTAAAGACACTCGTGAAAGAGGACTTCCAGAACTGCTTCAGAAAGTGGCAAGAATGCTGGGATAAGTGTGTTCAAAGTGAGAGGGAGTATTTTGTGAGGGATTAATGGCAATGCATCTTTCACTGTAATACGTTTTTTTAATTTAAACATTCACCGAATGTTTTGATCACACCTCGTGTATACATATGGACATATATGATATATATATATATATATATATATATATATATATATATATATATATATATATATATATATATTACATATATCTCAGGCTTGAGATACAAGTTCCTTTCGAGCAGGAACTGAGTCTCTTTATATTTACTATGTCCCACATCACCAAGTACAATGTTAAGGCACCAGAAATGTGTGTTGAATTAATGTGTTCAGGAGAGAGGGAGTAAGTAAATGAATAAATGAAAAAATGAATGAATGGAGAAGTGAGCTTCAAGTCCTCTCTGATTGACCAATCTGCCTTTGCTCAGGGCAATATTTCTCTAAAAGAGGTCCTTCGCTCTTCTGCATTGAAGTCATCTGAAATGATTGTTTAACATTCAAATTCCTAGGCTCTACCCCCAATCTCTACTCAGACAGTGTGAAGTTTGGGCCGAGGAATCTGCATCTTAACCTGAACCTCAGGTGATTCTGATGGGGTAGTTAGGTAGATAGTAACGAGCAGGACAAAGAGAGACTTAGCCCCAGTTAGAAAACGCTTTGCTGCAGCTCCTACTTGGGTCAAGGCTTCTTGCAGCTGCCCAGCAGGATTCCAGGTTTGCACATACCTCTAAATCAAAGAGATACGTTGTTAAAAGTCAGAGAAAGGAGGAGGACATCCTGCTTATCCAAGTACACATCCTATTCGTGAGGACAACAAATACCTTACTAGCCCAGCAGAAGAACGAGGTACAATGTCATTCCTGGTAACAATTCTTTAGCACACAAATTTAACAGCCACTGGTTTATCGGAGTATGTTTAGGAGATCTTTTTTGAATGATTAATTGGAATAACGTGGACTAAGCACCACTCCCTTCCAAAGATTTTATAATTCAGCTCAAACTTTTAACAACCTGGATGGCATACTCTTTGAGTAAGAAATCAAGTCTCCTGGAAGAAAGGAACTTCTAGTTTTTTGGCACCCAATGTTGGAAGTTACTTGGAATTGAAGTAAATTGCAAAGCCTATAACATTTGTATATTGTTATGCATTATCTATTCGTCCTGTAGCATTGGTTCACTTAGGAGTTTTATAACTTGCAGGGAACCCTGAGAGAAGCAACATTCTCAGGAAGAATCTATGGTAGCTTCTTAGTCTCGTCTTCAGTGGTCACCTGTGTGTGCTCACGAGAATACGTCATTAGTGCTCTCCTTTGTGTTCCTTTTTGAAATGTCTCTGGATGGGTGGCATAGGACACAGGGAACTTTTTCCAAATTATGTCGATGGTCACGCTCTGGAAGCAGCTTCTAAACTGAGCAAGAGATCCTTTAACTGCAGCCGGCAGAAAATCTCTCTGGGCATCTTCCACCTTATCGGTTCTTTTAATGGGAGATTCTAAAAGTGTAACAAACAGAAGGTGAACCCAGTAGGTCTACCATTCCAACTCAACTTTGCTTTTTTCTTGTCTCCTTTCCACAGTAGGGTGCTTCCTCTGTGAGTACCTAAAGCTTTGACTTCCACCTTCCCCAACAGGTACCACATGCAGTTTGTGAGCACTAGACTTTTAAGTCCCTTGACACAAAGAATTCCACTGAATTGGTTCTAAATGATTTGGTGTCTTTTCCCCTCATCCTCCACTTATATGGTATTCACTGAAATTCCATTCACTATTATGAGGACTACAAGAAACAGAGGACTAGGACCCCTTCTTCTGGAGTTCCCCATATTAATACTTTTCACCCAAGTTCCAAGTCTCATGTTCACTTGAGCTCTCCTCTCTCTCTCTCATCTTCTCCAACTTTTTAATTATCTTCATAGGTTTTTCTAGAATACTTTCTGGTCACCTTTTCTTGAAGAATTTTTCATCACTTCCGTTCTTTGCTGTTTCATTTCAGAAACGCGTGCGCACTCACGTGCACACACACTGTCGAGCAGGAGACCCTGCTCGCCGCCCCATTTTTCAGGCGGGGCGGCCTGCGGGGTCTCTGCTCCCGCTCCCCACACAAAAACGCAGGATACAGTGAGGCCAAAAAGGAACTCCCACGGAGCCATAGGTAGGGGAGTCATACCACTATGGTCTCACTGGAGGCTGGGCCCACTGGACGCGCGACCTGCCGTCCGCCTTTCCGCCAACCGACCGACCGACGACTCTCCTCCACTCTCTTGACTCTGTTCCTCTCCTCTCTTCCGCTCTTCTCGGCTCTCCTCTTCCGCTCTCTTCGGCTCTGCTCAGCTCCTCGGCAATCCTCGGCAGTCCTCGGCTCTCCTCCGTAGCCGTAGCAGTTATACCAGCGGCCAATCGGCTAACAGGCCACAGCCGATGGCCAATCAGCCACAGCCCACGGCCATCCACCACCCGAGCCAGCACCCCTTCACGTGAGGCCGAGAGCCTGTAAACTACTCTCTGGGGCTCTGGCCCCTCCCCCCCCACAAACACACACACACAATTTCCTGTGCTAACTCTGTGTCTAGGTGCCGTTTTACTGGGAAGTCTGTGTTTGACCTACCTTTCCATTATTCTACAATATACCACGTGCGAGGAGAAGCAACTATTTTCTTGTCCACTTCTTATTCTGGTCCACATGTCACACTAAAATGGAGCAAAAGAAAGGGTCTCAGCCAATATGAGTGCTTTCCTTTGGCGCCTTCTACCGGACACAGATAGTCACAGGCTGAGAAAATCAGATTAGACTTAATGAGCATCAGGAGGCCCACTGCATACCTGGAACTATTCTCAACAAATTGTTTCCTGCTGGAAAAATGCTTTATATCACTTCATGACAAATCTCTCCCAACTTCTAATGAGTATCTCAGAAGCAAAGGGGTCTTTCCTGCTACTTCCTTTCCATTTCCTTTGCAGTTTCATGAAGTGCCTGTTTTCTTTAGTCAAACAAGTCATGAGATTTACGGGGCCCTGTGACAACCAGCAAAAAACAATTAGAAAACCAAAGCCACATTTTGTCATTGTAACTAGCATCCAGCATAGTGACTAGCGGTCTGGAATTGGTTTGTTTTGTTTGTTTTGTTTTTGTGGCTTTTTGAATGAAATAATAAACAATATTTGAAGTGGAATATATGACACACAGATGTCTTTCTTTTAAGGAGAGAGACTTCTAGACTTGCCAGTCTGGGTGAGTAATGATTAATAAACTCCTGACTAAGAACTGTTTTCCCACCTCCAAAGTATTGAATCTGTTTAGACTAATGGGGAAAACACTGAAAAGAAAAATCAATAACAAACTCCTGCAAGAAGGAGTAAGGATTTTGTATTATAGGTTCTCCATGAAACTCAGGCTAAAACTGAAGAAATATTAGACTATTTCAACATTCTTCTTAAAATTGATCATTAAAATATTTGCCCAGTGTCACGGTTAATTTGGCTAGGACAGAATGCCAAGTTGTATGGTCACACACCAATCTGGATGTTTTTGTGAAGGTATATTTTAGATGTGATTAATATTTAAATCAGTACCTTTGAGTAAAGCTTACTACCCTTCATAATGCGGTGGGCCTCGTCCAGTTGAAGGCCCTAAGAGCAAAGACTGAAGTTTCCCAAAATGGAAGGAATTTTCTTCAAGACCGAAGCATAAAATCCTGCCTGTGTTTCCAGCCTGCTCCCTGTGTGATTCAGACTCAAGACTGCAACATCAAGTCTTACCTAAATGTCCAGCCTGCCAGCCTACCCTACTGATGATAGATAGATAGATAGATAGATAGATAGATAGATAGATGATGGATAGATAGATAGAAGATAGACAGACAGACAGACAGACACACAGACAGACAGTCTTCTATTGTGTTTTTCCCTTCGGGAGAACTTTGACTAATATACCCAGTACTGCACTTTAATGTATACTCCATATAACTGGATCTCAAACTTTGACACATAGCAGGATACACACCATTTAAATCATTGTCTCTGAGAACACAGCCCAGTGCATCTGTATACTAGATAATAAGTACACTCAGTTTAGAACTATGTGACGTGCATCACACCAGATTTAATGAAGGGCTTTTAGGTGCATGTTATAAGCTTATTATGTATGGCCCAGAAAAAGGGGAAGGAAATAACATTTAATTTACATTTACTAACTTTTAATAAACACCTGCTATGTGCCAGGTAGCAGACTGGGCTCTTCCAAGTATACCACCTTATATCCCATAGAATCCTCTTAAAATTATAGAATAGATGGAATTACCTCAGCAAGGTTAGGTGACCTGCTCAGGACAACCTTTCATGTGTTCATCAGGTATTGCTGAGCAGCTGCTTTTGGTCAGGCACTTTGCGTGGCTCTGGGCCCAGAAAAGTAAACGAGAGACATGGTCTCCTCATGGAGCTAAAATTCTACAGAGTACAACCAATAACAGTCAAGTGAACAAGAAGTGAATAACATTGTAGGGAATGAAAAAATACTGAGAAGGAAATGAGCAGGACGAAGTGACATGGATCCAATGCTACGTCGGTCAGAGAAGGTTAAATGTAAGCTCACTGAGATCTGAAGGAAGTCAAATGAAGAATGAAGGTGGGGGGGTCGGGTGGCATCCTCGGCATTGCTGGACGGGGATGCCATCAGACCTGCTTTTGTATGTTCCAGAAGGAAACTCAAGGCGCCTGACATGGGGATGTCAAGTTTGGTGTAATCAACACATCGATGGGATTTAAAGACAAGGGAATGACAAGATCACCTGGCGAGAGACTCAGAGGGTAGAGCCCGGACGGAGCCCTGAGGACTCCAGCCATTAGAGGGCAATAGGAGGAGTGCCAGCAAGGATGCTGAGTAGAAGGGGCCACTGAAAATGGCAGGAGGAGAACCAGGAGAGATGAGTGTCCCAAAAGCCCAGCTAGTGCGACTGTCTAGGATCCAGATCTGATTCTGCATCCATGCCTTACCATTCCCTGAGTTTTAGCTACATCACTCCAGTTTCTGCCTGCATCATCACTTGACCATCTTCCCTGTGTATGTGCAAGTGTGTCCCCAAATCTCCCTCTGCTTATAAGGATGCCAGTCATCAGATTTAGGGCCCACCCTTATTCAGTATGACCTCCTCTTAACTTGATTACATCTGCGAAGACCCTATTTCCAAATAAGGTCATAAGGGGGTCAGTGTTTCAACATATTTGGGTGAAGGGACACAATTCAGCCCACCACAGAGGGAATAGTAGTTTTCTATTACAAAGTTTCTGTGGATTAGGAGTTCACGCACAGGTAAGATCAGGGTGTCATCGGGCTGAAATCTGGGGCTGTGGTTCTCATCTAAAGATCCTCTTCCAAGTTCACTGGTTGTTGGCATAATCGAATTCCTTGTGGTTGTAGGGCTGAGGTCCCAGTGTTTTTTCTGTCTGTTGGTCAGGGGTCAGCTATATCTTCAAAGTCAGCAGGAGCACATTACTCCGATGCTTCACCTTGTAAAGGCTTGCCTGGTTAAGGCAGGCCCTTCCAGGAATCTGTTTTGATTTGTTCAAAGTCAACTGGTTAGTAATCTAGTCATGGGAATAACATCTCATCATATTTCCAAGTTCCACCCATACGCAAGGGGTGGGAGTCATCTTAGAATTCTGCCTACTACAGAAGAAGCTTCTTTTAACCCCAGGAAGATTTAGAATTAAAGCATGCGTTAAATCTTTAAGAGTTATGTGTTTTGACTTTTTTTTTTTACGTTAAGGAGTGTGCATATTTGGTATTTATGTAGTTGCAATGTTTAAGAAAATTTGCCTAATTGGACCAAGAAGTCAGCCTTATAATTCCCATCTAAAATCATCTAATTGTAATCTGATTGTAAATGTATTTAAGTTGAAACATTCTAGTATCTTCAATGTTAGGAGAATTTAAGAATGAGCCCTTTTCACAGTTACTATATCGTGTCTGAGTTCTTTATACGGTTGAGCTTTTCTGAGTTGAAGGGATGCCATTTCTGACTTCTTCCATCTGCGCAGAGAAATCTGTAATCTTCACTGAGGTTGTAGCTAACTTCTTCAGCCTTGATTAGATTCTTAATTTTTAAAGCTTTTTTTATCCTAATATCTGCTATCTATTTCCTGACCCTAGTCCAGGAGAGTGGGGCCTGGTGGGGCGTGCTCAAGGAAGACTTTCTTTCTTTTTTTAACTTTTATTTATTTTAAGTGTGTTTTTCCAGGACCCATCAGCTCCAAGCCAAGTAGTTGTTTCAATCCAGTTGTGGAGGGCGCAGCTCACAGTGGCCCATGCAGGGATCGAGCCGGCAACTTTGCCATCAAGCATACCGCGCTCTAACCAAGGGAGCTAACCGGCAGCCCCAAAGAAGGCTTTCTTAAGGAAATGATGTTTCATCTGAGACTGGATAGATGAGTCAGTTTGGGCCAGGCAGGAGAAGTGGGGAAGAGCATTTTGCTGACTGACTCACTCATTCTGAGTTCCAGCTCTGGGGCAGCAGCTCGAAAGGCGCCAGGGACACACAGGGAGGAAGCAAATCATCTGGCTGCAGAACGAGAGCCCGAGGGGCAGCCTCCCCACAGCAGAAGCGCTGGCAGAAACCATGGATTCCCCGCTGAGCCCTTCCCTCACCCACTGTCCAGACTCAGGCAGGTGCAACATCTGAGCTTCCACCAGCTTTGATCCTTATGATTCTAGAAGGCGAGTAAGGCAGGTGTTATCCGTTTTTCAGATGAGGACACCGATACTCAGAGAAGTGAAGCAACTATTAAATGGTGGCGAGAGGATCTGAGCCCAAGTCTTGAGACTGCTGGCTGTCTTTCCTGCTTAGTTGCCAAACTCTTAACGATCATTTTTATGGCTTATCATCGAAAAGCTTGTCTTTTTACAAAAAGCATCTATTGCATGAAATAGTATGCAAAAAAATTACTCTATTGTTGCAAATTACTGATTAAGATGTTATCTGTGACAAATGAGGGAAAGTAAAAGAGGAACCCATTCAAATGTCAGAGATCTGGACCTAGAAGAACTGGGAAAGAAAACAGAAGTTTCCCCCCGACCCCCAAAAAACTCATGAATTTTATTTTTTCTTGACCTGAAATCTGCCAGTCACATCTCCCAAGGGTTTCTCTCAACTCCTTGGCTTCCAATGGGCCATTTTTGTGATGTTGGGGAGACAAACAGTCAACTGCCAAAAAACCTGGGAAAGAGTTTTCAGCCTCAGGTGCTGAGGGAAACGCAACGGAGCAACTGACCTGAAACTTAGTCAAAGAGACACTGAAAGTAGGAAAACCACACCTCCAAAACCATCTTGGAGTCTGGGGGCTGTACCCTCCCAAAACTGAATAGATGACAATCAGAATGGGGAGGGGTGGCAGGGCAGAGGAAGTCCACTTTGGATCATACGGAAGAAGTCTAGCTACCCTGAAGCAGCCATGTGCATGGAGTGGGAGGTATACAGGGGGGAAAGAGCCGACGGAGCCCCAGCCCTTTGAGTCTTCCCAGGTTTTGAGATGCCATCTGACTGCCGAAAGAATTCAGTCAAGAACCGCCAAGCAGAGCCCGACTAACTCCCACATTCATGAGCAAAATAATTGTTACTGTTTTCTCAAAAGTTCAGAAATAACAGAAGTAAAACCAACAAATCACCAAAGTAGTGATTAGTACAAGGTTATTGGGTTCACACCAAAAGACAGTTTGCAAAGTAAGAACATTTCAAACCCAAACATGGAATATTGCTATAAATCTCACAGCTTATAGAGTGAGAAAGCAGTGACTGTTCTTCACAGGGATTGGTTATTACATTAGAATTTTCTTAAATGACAGGGAAATAGGTCAGCAGTTACCTCATATCAACCTTGGGAAAGAGTTCAAGTTTTGCTTCTGATTTCCAGAGGCATAAGCAAGAAATGAACCAGGTCAAGTTAGACTTGCAAAATCAGCTAAATTAAGCTTTGCTGGTATGACTAAACTAATTTTATCTGCTCAGGGAATTTTCAAGGTTGGTCTCTGTTTGTTTTTTATTTTAACAGTTTTAAGCCAAAAATTGTGTGGTTGGGAGGGGGGTTGTTATACAGCAATAGATAATTGGACAACTGTTAACCTCCGCCATATCCCAAACACACACACACACACACACACACACACACACACACACACACACACATTTGATAATTAAGAAGCATTTATTGATTGATTTCAATGAGAGAGCCACTGTTCTATGCTCTGTAGCTATAAAGCTGGGGTAGAGATGGGGGTGAGAATCTCAATACGTGATTTCTCCCTAAGTCGCTTACAGAATAGAAAGAAAAAAGATCAAAACAAACAAACAGAACAAAGCCCCATGGGTGCAAGGTTGTAAGCACAGCAATCAAAGCCTGCTAATGTTATTATAGACACACAGGGATGGGGCACCCAACCCAATCTGAAGAATGGCTGGAGGAGGTTTCAGCTGAGCTGAGCCTCAAAGAACAAAAGGATAGAAGCCAGGAACAGAGGAAGGGAATGGAAGTGGGCAGACAGCATGAGAAGGGTAGCAAGGAAAGACATACACGCAGTGTGACAGGGACAACACTGCAAGGTGACTGGAAATGACACGGGTGCGGTGGGCATGAATGCGTAAGCTGGTAGGAGATGGGGATCGAATCTCCCAAGGGCATCTCAGCAGGGTACCAGCATGGTCAGGTCTCAGTTTGGAGCAGACCTCTTTGGCATTGGCTATGGAATGGCTGAGGCAAAAGAAGGTCGGAACAAGATGCACAGGTTGAGAAAGCATCAATGGGAGCTGGGGCCAGTGTGCGTGGGAGCTGGCTTTTATCATCTCACAGAAGACAATTAAGTCCCCAGGAATTTGGGGGAGAGACTGTGAAACCTTGGATAGCTTGAAATCATCCACAGTAGGAATATTTGCTCTACAGAAATTAATAATTGCTGTAAAGCAAGGCTTCCCTCCAGAGCAGGTGGTTAACCATTTACCAGCACATCACTGATGGAAGTAGAAATGCTAATAGATTCCAGAAAAGTTAAGAAGTAACAAGGGGCAAGCCTTGATGATTAATTCACTATGGGGGAAGAGTCAGAGGTGCTTCCAAATTTCTAATGTATACAAATGGGTGAATGTGAATGACGTGAGTTGCGATGGAGAATAGCGAGGAGAAGACAGTTTGGCCAAGATAATGAATTTCGGGGTTGTAACATGTTGATTTTGAGATGCCAGCAAGCAATTGATTGCAGACATCTGAAGCTTGGAGGAGGGTATGCGAAGGCCATGAGGGTCAGTGAGATTGTCCAGGGTGGGGAAGGAGAGCATAGAAGCATTAAGCATTAAAGGGTGCTGAGGGGGAGTGTCAGGAACACAAAGATTTCAGCTATGAGCGAGCTCTCAGATGGGGCATTTGGAGCAGCGGGGAAAGCACAGAGCATGTGATCACAGGTATCAAATGCAGCAGAGAGGGTCAATAAAATAATTCAACGGTAAGTACCTGTAAGTGATGCGTCCCATTTCACCATCTTGAGGTATAAAAAGTGGCATTTCGGGGCCGGCCCGGTGGCTCAGGTGCTTAGAGCTCCATGCTCCTAACTCCGAAGGCTGCCGGTTCAATTCCCACACGGGCCAGTGGGCTCTCAGCCACAAGGTTGCCAGTTCAATCCCTCAAGTCCGGCAAGGGATGGTGGGCTCTGCCCCCTGCAACTAAGATTGAACACGGCACATTGAGCTGAGCTGCCACTGAGCTCCCGGATGGCTCAGTTGGTTGGAATGCGTCCTCTGAACCACAAGGTTGCCGGTTCGACTCCTGCAAAGGATGGTGGGCTGTGCCCCCTGCAACTAGAAAAATGGCAACTGGACCTGCAGCTGAGCTGTGCCCTCACAACTAAGACTGAAAAAGGACAACAACTTGACTTGGGGAAAAAAAAAAAAAAAAAAAGGTCTGGAAGTACACAGTGTTCCCCAATAAAGTTCTGTTCCCCTTCTCCAATAAAATCTTTAAAAAAAAAAAAAGTGGCATTTCTTTAGTATTCAAACACCCAATCCTCTAATTATCAACCACCCATCCTAACATTCTTAGGGTTTCTACCTCATATAAAGTCAGACATGCTTACACGGTGTAGATATCTGTTCCAGAAAATGAATATATTACATCTATTACCGTGTTTCCCCGAAAATAAGACCTATCCAGACAATAAGCTCTAATGCATCTTTTGGAGTAAAAATTAATATAAGACCCGGTCTTATTTTACTATACTATAAGACCAGGTCTTATCTAACATAATATAAGACTGGATCTTATATTAATTTTTACTCCAAGAGACGCATTATCGCTGATTAACCGGCTAGGTCTTATTTTCAGGGAAACACGGTAGTTCTGTTTCTCTGAAGAACCCTGACTAATACAAACAAAAAGCCTAAACTGAAATTAAGTTAATTTGGTGACTACTGAAATAGGACACCAAACACAATGAACCAAAAGGAATTCACGTTTTTTTTAGAGCTAGACGGAAGCTAAGAGTTCACCTGTCCTGGCCTCTTTACCTCCCTGATAGAGAGGTAAGTCCCAGGGTACTCTGCCCCTTCCTGCGTCTCAGGCTGGGCCCAGGTAGCCTGACACCCAGGCCTGTGTCCCCCACTCCACCAGGGACTTCTGAGAAGAGAGATGTCTCATTGTGGAAAAAATAAATGAGATGGAAAACAGACAAATCACGTGTGTGTCAACACTGACAGGTGAATTATTTAATTAGAAGCAAGAACCTATGCAGAAAATGAAGTACTGAGACTATTTCTCACTCCTCAAACATACATAGAAGATAATGACAATACTTTTCAGACCATGACAAAGAATTGTGATATCATGATTATTTTTCCAAATCACTGGCTCTGGCTAATTAAGACTTTAACAGAAAATTTTGCTCCAAGAACTCAACAGTTTTACAGCAAAACAGGGAAACAAAGATTTAATGTTAACTCCATGTTCTGCCTTGATTTGATAGAAAGATGGCAGGCACTAAGACAGCTTCTCTGTATACGCAATGGGAAAGGAGTAGGAAGCCATTAATAAGTAGTATTATTACTATGGTATTCCTATTTAATATTCACAGAGGACCAACAATCCCCTAAAGGATAAATACCCAACTCCTTCCCAATGAGTTTATTGTTTCATGATTTAGGGACATAGGATGAAGGAGAGGAACAAGGACCACACACACACACACACACACAAACACACACTCTCTGGCGTTTCATAAAGCGGTGCCATTTTCCCTGGGATTCAAGATACTTGGCTGAATCTGCTGCAAATTGGCGGCAGTTGAGAGTCTACTCCCAGAGCCTCTTTCTGATGGAGGCCTCGACTATACACCTCACTCCTCATACTGTACAGGCAGATGCTGCATATCAGTAAGAGGAAATCAGTCTGAGTCCCTCTTTCCAATTCATTTAGGTGTATATCTAGAAGTGGGATTGCTGGCTCATGTGGTAATTCTGTTGAACTTTTCGAGGAACCCATCCTCAGAATATTTGGAGTCAATGGTGAACTGAATCTAAAGCTCAAAGGAAGCCCAGACCAGCTCAGCTACTGAGTAGATGTTGGCCCAACAGGAGAAGGGACATATCCTTTCTGGGACAATATGATTATTTACCTCAGGCTCTAATGTTCTTTTTGGTGTTTTTCTGCAACTCGACTGAAGTATAATTTACATGCCACAAAATTCATCCATTATAACTGTAAACTCAGTGATTTTAATTACACTAATAGTTGTGCAGTCATTACAATCCAGTTTTAGAATATTTTCATCACCCCAAAAATACCCTCGAGCTTGTTTGCAGTCAAAGCTACTCCCAGCACCAGCCAAGCCCAGGTCTGCTTTCTGTCTCTCTGTTTCCCTTTTCCAGACATTTCATATATATATATATACAATCATGGTCTAGGTAGATCTTTTGGATCTGGTGTCCCAAGTATGAATATTAGTTTACTAGCTCAGATGTACATAAAAATATTACATAGCTTTACTTTCCACTCAGCCCGTGCCAGGAGGGATGTAGGGAGATCCACTGTCAGGCATCACTGCGGCCTGGAGTGGAGGTTCTCCTTCTCTAGGGTCTTGCAAAAATCTAGAAGGGCCTTCAGTACCATTGGAATCAGGACCACTTGTTCTTCAGCCCATTCATCTTGCTGCTGATACCCTCATTACCCAACACAAGGGTTCTTCTAAGGAGAAGGCAGGCTGCTCTATTATTTCCAGTGACAAGTGTGGACTCCAGAATCTGCCAAAACTGTGGGGCCAGGTTCTCTAGATCTAATAGATGCATCACACAGCTGTGTGACACCAAGAGCTTGCCTGGTGCGGCAGGGGCTCAGGAGACCACCAATCCCCACCCCTTCCACTCTAGAGTAGTCATTCTTCTCTCCAACTGCTGAAAAGCCCCCTACCCCATCCAGCCTATCTCCCCTTTCCCCACCATGACACCTGGGATATATAAGGTGTTTAGTGAGAATGAGCTCTCTCAAAAGGATGGTGCAAATGCCCTTGAAGTAGGAAACACAGGGATTAGCTGCCTTCTTCAAACAGAAGGAGCTAGGGGGTGGGGAGGAGCACAGAGATCATTTACATAAACGAAGGAGTACCTCCCTAAATACCCTACCACAAAACCACATCAGCAAACAGCTAAAAGCAAGGTACAGTTTCAGTTTTCTTAGGGGCACTTAGAGTCCATCTACTCGTGGAAGTGTGACAGAGGAATGAGGTACCGCCTGGACTAGTCAGGCTGAGAAACAAAGCCGGCTCTAACACTAGCAATCTAATAATACAATTAACACTGCACCAGGCATTGTTCTGAGCATTTTACATGCATTCTTCCTTTAATCCTCACCAGGACACGAGGCAGTAGGTGCTGTAGATTTCAAGCCTTTGCAGCAAGCTCTGATTCAGAATTCAGAATTGTTTGGATGTTAGCAAGGTAACACATGCCTGTAATTTATATAACATAACTCCCCAAGAGGATCTGAAGCACTTCTCATACAAACTAGTCAATGTGCCTTCAGGGAAACAAATAATCACAAGTGGTCTAAAGCCTGTAAAAGGCTTTATGTACATCAGTTTAGGCCAGGTTTTGTCTTTAAGTGAATTAAGAAAGGGTTTGGTTCTCGGAACTTTTTGTTATTAGGGATCCGTAGTCCTGCCCCCATTTTACAGAGAGCGAATGAGGCACAGCACCAGCGTGTAATTTGTCCAAGGTCACATAGCTGCATAGTAAGAAGTGGTGGAGGTGCTCAATGCCTCAGAGGCCCTTCCTGCTGGGAGCAAGTAGGTGGAGAGAAAATTCCCTTGACCACTTTCTGTACCAGAAACTCATCCCCAACCTTCCCACTCTGTAGCATGGGCAGCATTGCATATGAGCTTCCTCCAGTCCCACCCCCCTATCCCCTCCCCCCTCCCCAGCTTCTCTCATACTCAGTTCATCTTACCTTACTATGGTTTAAAATAGAAGAAAGCCCAGTGGAGTGTGACTCAGCCCAGGCACGCCTACCAGGCCCAGGAGGGGCGCTCTGGAAGTGAGTCTGGGGGCAGTTACTAACTCGCTAGCTGCCCCTGCTCTGCTCCCGGGGGTTAACCTCAGGGTGGTGTGAAGGGCCAGGCAGGAGGAGCCGGCCCGGAGCAGGCGGTCTAGATAGCGAAGCAGAATCCTGCGGGATCTTTCCAGGATGCCAGGAAAGGGAGCATATGCCTCTTGCCACTTGTATTAGGATTCCCCCGCATCCCCGTGCCTGCGGCTCATTTCCATCTCATCAGTGAGCAGCGTGGATGCTCATCCACACGCTGCTTATTCCCACTGATTTCAGCAGCGTCAGCTCCTTCATTCCAAAATCAAGGCTTCCAGGTATGACGTCCTTCTTGGTCTTCAGCGCAAACCGGCTCCCAGACACTCTTCCAGACCACCTGCAACCCCGCCCTAATTGCTGTTTTCCAGTCTTGCTCGAGGGTCCCATTGCCTGCCTGGTGCTCCGACCGCTGAGATCAGATGACTTCTGCATCAGGTGTGCTCGTTCCTGCTCACCGTGCTTACACTGCAAACTCGCGCGGTTCTCCCTCCTTCCTCGTCTTGTTTCCTTCCTTTTAATTCTGACAAATCCGGAAGCATCTTCCCTCCTCTGGTCCAGTAGAGCAATACCCCTGCTTCCCAGGTACAATCCAGGTCAATGCAGTAATCCCCCTGCCTGGGGCAGCTGACACATCCAGGAACAAAACCAGGTGTTTTGTTCCCTGGTAACAAAAGCGGAAAAAGCATCCCGCAGCCTTTTTGTTTATAATTAAAGGTCTATTTTAAGCGTAAAATCAGGTGGAAAGCCATGCGTGCTCAGTTACCTACATCCAGATGTAAGGCTTTTAATAGAGATCGACGCCTAGTTCCAAGGATGCTTGGGACCATCCTCCTCTTGCCACGGGGTGCAGCGACCCCCTGTGGATATGGATTTATATAGGGACCCCCGCGGGGAAGAACGACTCCGCACACATGGTTTAATTAATAATTTATTTTGATTAACGCCGTTCGTCACGGTTATCACACTGACACCTTGGCGCAATCCTCATTATCCCGGTCGGCGCCTAGAGCCAGCGGGAGTCGGCACAGGGAAGAGGGGCGGAAGGACACTTGGGGCAGGGCCCTCGGTGGGCTGGGGCCTTCGGAGGGCGGGGCCTGTCGGGGCGGGGCGGCCTGTCGGGGCGGGGCCTGTCGGGGCGGGGCCTGTCGGGGCGGGGCCTGTCGGGGCGGGGCCTGTCGGGGCGGGCCTGTCGGGGCGGGGCCTGTCGGGGCGGGGCCTGTCGGGGCGGGGCCTGTCGGGGCGGGGCCTGTCGGGGCGGGGCCTGTCGGGGCGGGGCCTGTCGGGGCGGGGCTCGGGACATTCCCCGCCGCGGCGGGGAAGCCCACACGGCAGTCAGCTGAGCGTCGCTGGGCGGGGTCGCAAGGCGGCAAGTCAGCCCGAGGCTCCCCGAGTCCCCGCCGCCGCCCTCCCGCGTGTCCTCTGGTCCGCGTTTGCATCCGGGTACCGAGCCTCCCCCGGCGGGCACGATGCCGAGGAAGCAGTGACCGGGAAAAGGCGGGAGCGCGCGCGCGGGGTGAGCCGGGCCGGGGGCGGGTAGGGGTTGGGCGAGGCGGTGGCTCCTTCTCTATCTACCCTGGAAGCTGTTCCCGCAGACCCCTTCCCTGCCATCCTGAGCCAGTAGGGGAGTGGGTGGCGAGGGGTGGGGCGTCCCCTCCTGTGGGAGGGTTTCCAGTTCCCGGCGGATCCTCACCTGGTGGGAAAGGGCCGCGAGGGCGGCCATCCCTGAGCGCCCTTCCCCCCTCTGCACCGGCCTGGCTGGCGGCAGGTGACTTTCCTCTGTAGGTCGCAAACGTGGTTTAAAGTGATACCCTCCCGCGGGTTGGGAATCACTGTGCAGCTAGTGCCTCATTACAAGGGAAGTGGTTCAGGGTACACCTTTGGGAGACGTGAAAAACTGAAAACTACTCTAGCTTTAGGAAACGGCCCAGGAACACTGGAGAACAAATGACTTCTCTCAGGTGGTGGAATACTGAACAGCCACCTGAAAGGAATCTTCATAAACCGTTGTGTCTAGTACGTGTGTGTGTGTGTGTGTGTGTGTAAATGTGTATATACATACTTTTATACTTGTATTTAGACAGAGAATGTGAATGTTTCATGAGGCTGAGGAATTGCTTTTACTGTTGGAGATGTGTAAGCTGGAGACAATAAACATGGAACAGAGAAAATGAAACCAGGTTCGTCTGCCTCCTCCACCAGGAAAACTGTTGTACGGAAATGTGTGCCACAGACATATTTAAGGAAAACCAAAGCTGTAGGCCCGTAAGGTGGTGGTAGGACATGGAAAGCCTGAGATCTGGTTCAGCAAGTGGCAATGTGAACGGCAAACCCCCCTTGCTCTTTGTCTAGGGGCCAGGCTAACCCTCAGGCCCTGCCCAGTCTGTAGTCAGCTGGGAGACCCTGAGGAGGCCGGGCCAGGGACCGCCCTGGAATGGACTACCCTGGAGAGAGGAGACAATGATTAGAGTCTTTGGGATGAACGGTCCGCTTTTCCACTGGGACGGTTTCAGTAGTTCTTTAGATATTGTGGACAGCATTATAAAAGTAGTGTCTTTTTGTAATTGACCTCAGGTTGCGTCTTATGCTATGGAATCCAAATAAACCCTCCAAAAACCAAAAGAAACTTATTGTTGAAAGGAACTGGTCATTGTATTTATTACCTTACTGTGGAAGCCCCCCCTTTAAGTAGATCTCCGAGCTCTGCTTCTTGTGAGTTTTCTAGATACTTGAACTGTGTGATAGGTTCTTTGGAATCTATGGAACAGTAAATACAAAGGAAAAGGAAAAAAGTAAACTTTGTCTTTTTGAAATTAACATCTATTTCATGCAGAAAAAAATATATTACAAGTTTTCATTGTTTTCACTTTGATGTGCATGATGATTGAATAACAGAATATATGTTATGAAATGATGTCCAGATACCTTTGCATTAAGTTGGTGCAAAAGTAATTGTGGCTTAAAAGGTTAAAAATGAATGCAAAAACCTCAATTACTTTTGCACCAACCTAATAGTAATATAAAAAACAGTACTAATTTTCAAGGTAAGTTTTAAAAGTTGAATTTAAGAATCTGGAAGTGAATGCCGTAGAACTGTAGTAAAACTCATAATACTAGCGTGTGGGTTTGTCACCTACACAGCAGGAAGTGTTTCATTAGTGTTAGACTTTAAAATACCTTGTTAAACTATATTTTCATATCATTTCAACAAACATTTCCTGAGGGCCTGCTGTGTGCCAGTATCTGGGAAGAATGAAATAGAGACCATGGCCTAAGTTGGACAGGAAGATGGACGGGCATGGGGTGAACACTTTGCAGAAAAGGGCCAGGGAGGTGGAACACAGGTGGAACGCGCTATTGGGTACACAGAGGAAAGAACGGGACATCTCCTTGAGCTGGACATTGAACTGTCCAGTGGCTGTTTGTCAGGGCAAAAGGGGGCCATTCATTTCAAGCACAGGGCAGAACACAGATACAAGGGCATAGAAGCAAGAGTGCAGGGAACTGTGAGCTCTGTAATGTCCTCTGGGTGTGAGTGGCATGGCGACAGGAGATGATATTGGTGACTAAGTGACAGACAGATCCTGAAAGGCCCTATTTGTCTCTCAGGAAGGAGCTGGACCTCTGTCTTGTATGGGAAGGGTTTTAAGCAGCCAGATGAGCTCATGTTGGGGAAAAAAACAGTGGGCTGAGAGGGAACGATCTGAGAGTCAGACTGTGTAGGAGGCTATGAAATTTCATTCAGCAAGTATTTGTTGGACCCCCAAATATACCAGGTAATGTTCTAGGTGCTGTGGACAAAATAGGCAGAAATCCTGTACTCTGTAGAGTGCAACGTTGATATCTATAGTCCAGACAATACAAGAAGGGTCTGACCTAAGCTGGCGAGGATGGAGAGGGGGCGGAAGTGACAGCCTTTGGTGACCCATTAGTGACCCATTAGACTTAGAGGAAGAGGAAATGGGAAGAATCAAACACAACTCCCAGGTTTCTGCCTGGATGATGAGGTGAAATCTATTTCCATTTTCCGTATATTAGCCAATTACAAAATCAGAATACCATTTCTGGCATAAAAGATGAGCGTTGTTTTTATCCGCCTAGAAGGATACGTACTTAGAGTTATTTCCCCAGGATGGGGATGGGTTTAGTTGATGCAGTCTTGGAATGTTGTAGTCACACAACAGCCTAGCCAACTGTCCCCCCGTGTCTTTCCTTAAGGAAAGAAGAGTGTGTGAGACTGTGCCTTTCTGGGACTTTGTTCCATCCTCAAGTTTACACCTTAGGTCTCTCTGTCTGGTCCCCAAAAGAAGGTTTGCAGCCAAAGACGGGTAAGATATCTCACAGGAGATACAACCTAAGCCAGGCGGAACCGAGTGGGGACCCCCAATGAGCTGCCTTAGAAAAATATGGGAAGGGGCCTTGCCTCCCCTTCCCCCTGCCTGGGAAAAGCTGTTGCCGGCTCTGGCTTTTCCCTGGCACCTGTTTGTGAGAGAAGTTACAAAAACAATAAAGATCAGTTCTTTCCACTTAGCTCAAGGGCACTGTTACAAAATAACCTTAATTTAGGACATTGTGGGACCTTGTGCTTCAGCTGTTGACTGACAAAGGGTACATACCTTAATTAGGACATTGTGGGACCTTGTGCTTCAGCTGTTGACTGACAATGGGTGATTGAGATAAATGTTTTTCTGTTATGATGTGTGAGTTTCAGAGACTGTGTAAGAAACAAGGTTGGTTTCTCTTGTTTTTGTATACCTATTCAATAAAAACCCCCAGTAGGCCTTATTCTGGGCTCCAGTCCTCTGAGACTGAGAGACCCCTGGCCTTCAGAGAGATTTAACTGCATTAAGTCTCTGTTTGTTTCTTTCTTAAAAACTTAACCCAAACCGCCCCTTCTCGCACCCTCACTGCCCCTGTTGCGCTGGATGCGACAGAATGTCACTCAGCTTCCTTGTGAACCCAAACCGGAATTTGCCAATAACCAGCTTTTGTCTCAGATCACCAAATAGGTTTTCACTGTTTAAAATTTCTTCATTCACATGGGGACTGAACCTATGAATACTTAATCAGCAAATTTGGAGAATCAACCACAACAGTGTAGGGTTAGACTTATTCTGTATTATTGTGCTTCCCCGAAAATAAGACCTAGCCGGACAATTAGCTCTAAAGCGTCTTGTGGAGCAAAAATTAATATAAGACAGGTATTATGTTAGATAAGACTGGGTCTTATAGTAAAATAAGACTAATAAGACCGGGTCTTATATTAATTTTTGCTCCGCAAGATGCATTAGAGTTGATTGCCCGGCCAGGTTTTATTTTTGGGGAAACAACGGTATTCCCACTGGTCCAATGTCTAGTGGGTGGAAGTCAGTATAAGGCAGATTTAAGTTCAATACAAAATGACTTTCTGACAATCAGAACGATCCTGTAATATAATGGGCAGTTGCCTGCTAAGGTCATTGCTCATAGTTTCTGTCATTGATGTCATTTACACCTGGTCTATATGACCATCTGCGGCAAAAGCCAGACAAGACTTATTTTTTCTTATTTTTCTTTTGTTCAAGACCAGGGTTAAATGTCTGATCCGCCATCTTGGGCCGCCAGGGCCAGAATAAGGAGTTGGACTGGATCATTTTAAAGCCCAACTCAGGGATGAGATTTAAGCTCATGCCTACAAAGTCAAGCCATTGCTATAACTACAAGTAGTTAAGCAATTCCAGAATTTATCATTCTGGAGTTAAGAATGATAAAAATATATAATCGGGAATTCAAATAGTGGATCTGGGAATAAAATCCCCGAGATTTTGCTTTTGATCTTTGGACCTTCTATGTAGCTCTCTTTCTTCCTCATCAGGGAAATCTTGACAAATCCCGTGTTAAATTAATTCAGCCTTCTGTAGTTAAATATCACCTTTGCTTGTAAATGACACATTTCAGATCCACATTAGTTGGACTTTTATGGAAAAATCTGGAATCAGGTAGAACCTTGGAATAAATGGCTTAGTGCCAATTTCCATAACCTTTGAAGATGCGTTCAAGGATGTATAATACATCTCTGTTTCATTGAAAGTAGCTCAAGGTGTTGTTAAAAACAGGGTAAGTACTCAGCTTCTTCTAAGTGGCATTCTAGCAAGAGACTTTTCACATATGCACTGTACTGTGATAATTCATAATGAGGCCACTTGAACTATTCTAAAATCATAAAGTTCTCTTTGAGTCACCACAAGTCAGTTAAATTGCTGTTAGTAAAATTTTGGTACTAATTTACATGCTTATAATTTTGGTATTTACATACTTATATTCAGCATACAGGCTAACTGTTTATTTACTGTGACGTCTGCATTACCAAATAATTTTTCCTAACAGTGCTGAGTAGCAAAGGCTTTACTATAACTAGGATAGGCATGTGTATTATTAGTGTGAGAGGGTGGCATGGCCCTGAGGCTGTTAGGGTGCATGTGTTGAATGGTATGGGTTGGACTGTGACCTTATTAGAAGCTTAAGAACACTTTTTGAGCTGAAAAGTACTGTAATGACCATTTGCTAGATAAGTCACATTTGCTACCCATCACAAGAGGTCAGGTGACATCTGGAGGTCACACATCTGGTTATTGGCACCCAGTGTTTATTCTACTGTCTCCCTTAGTATAACCCTATTTTTTTCCTGGTGTCCTTATACAATCTGGGCAACCTGGAAAAGTGAGAAGCACCAATGTAATAATTAGAACCTGTTTAACTTCTTTGTGGTGTGTCTGAAGACTTGGTAGAGGCATAAAGGATAGTCAAAGAGGAAAAATATCTGGGTGGTTTTCTTTCCTCCCTCTCTCCTCCCCTCTCCTTTCCTTCTCTTTCCCCTCTCTTGGAAAAACTATTAAGGAGAAATGTGTGCATATAATAAAATGGAACGAAACACATTTGTGGATACCTGCTTAGGTACTTTTTCAAAAAATCTGTAAAATATTTCCATTTACTTTTTTGAAGTGTAGTGTAATCACCGAATACCTGAGGAAATTTAATGTGGACAAGTAAATGATACACGTTACAAGGATTTTATCTTTAGGTCTATTACCTAGAATTTTAGTATTCCTCTGCAAAATTGATGGGAACACCGATACTAAGTAAAAACCCATTTTATGAAATGTTAGCACCAACATCATTCTGTATAAAACTGAATTTTACAGAGAGCCAGAAACTGGCTTTATTCAAATTATTTTTGTCCAAATTATTTTATGCAAAATAATCCAGATTATTTTATTGTGGAAAACAAAAGCAGTTCGTTCTCGTCCCCTGATACTATCAGAGAGCACACGTCAGCAGTATCCTCTTTGCTAAACAAATTGGGATATGGGGCACATTGGTGACTTCAACGGCTCACACTTGAATATTGTACTTTATCAGTGTTTTTTTACTTCCGACATTGCCATCTTCATTAAAGAATCTCATGAGAATGCCTTTCCTTGTGCTAGCTGCCCTAGGGAGACGTCACACAGGTGACACTGTTGGGGGCCTGCTGTCCCATCAGTAGTAGCTCCATCTCTGATTTCCTACAAGTACCTTTAGACCAAAGGCAGGTCGCCGGTCTCTTGGTTCCAGGGGACCCCCAGAGAGCCCAGGTGCCGCCTCCTGTTGGATCGGGAGGAAGTACCGCCCTGCATTAGTGTGTTTGGTTGCCTTTTCTTGTATGGGCACTGGGAGAGCACTCTTAGTCGTGATGATGCAGTGAGACATCAGAGAGTGGACTTCTCTCTCCTCGTCTTCACTGACTGCAGGGTTTCGTGAAAAGGCTTATCATCTTCTTCATGAAATGTGTAAAAGAAAATGTTTGCCTGTAGCATGTAGCCAGTGATGAGAAGAGAGTTCTGTTTGCCCAAGTGATAGGCCCTACAGAAGTGGAGTTGGGATACACTTGTCTCTTATTGACGTCGGCTTTGCCCCCGCTAGAGGTTAATGGTATGCTTAAAACAGTCTCAGAACATGCAATAACTAGGCGAGATTTCTTAGTCTTTTTAGTGTGCTTTGCAAAATGATCCAATATTGAAGCCTAAATATTCAGTCATCCCTTTATGTCCTATAGGTCTGGGTTTGGAGTCATCCTTGCTACTTGGTTGTGCCTCTTAAGTGACCTTGGAAGAGCTATAAAACCTCAGTGAACTCAGCTCTGTCACCTGTAAAATAAATATAATTGAGTTTCCGTGAGGATTAGAAACTGACGTGTCTGATGCAGTGATTCGGGACATAGTGAGCATCCGAAATGTGTTAGTTCTCCCTTTCTTCTTTGCCAAAAATACAAGAAATAAAATATGGAGATTAACAGCTTATTGAAATATACTTAACATACCATGCAATTCACCCACAATATGGAGACTCGAATGGAATGATGTGCATGGGAAAATCAGCTTATTGATGCTTTGCCCATATCCACAGATATACATATACATACATACATACATACATATATATATATATATGTGGAAATCCTCTTGAATGACTCTTGCTAAGATTCCTGATCATCATGATGCCGTGCCCTTTTGCCCTTTTTTTCCTCCTCCATTTCCCAGCTCCTCACTGTACCCCTTTACACACCCATATGCACAGGCATCCAAGTGCACACACATACACACTGAGCTAGGATAGCCTTTGTTTAAAAGAGTCAAAAAATATTCAAAATATGATGGGAGGGAAAGTAGGCAACTTTTGGAATACATATTAGCAATTGCTAATGGATTTGGGGTGATTCATGGGGAACCCTTGCAGAGGACGGACAGCTATATTTTCTGTTTGTAACTTTTCCATAGGATCTGTTGCCATGTCCCACCAACAGCTTAACTGCGTGACTGAAAAGGGGGACAGCCCCAACGAAACCACAGGAAATGGACCCCCCAATCTGGCTCACCCAAACCTGGACACATTCACCCCAGAGGAGCTGCTGCGGCAAATGAAGAAGCTCCTGATGGAGAACCATCAGCTGAAAGGTAAGCAACACCTGGCCCCCATGTTTCTCCATTCACCCTGGACCTTCCTGCATATAATACCCTTTGTAATAAGGCTTGTTGGTGAACTCCCTGCTCTCTGTCTGGTTCCCTGGGGGCAGAAAGAGCACAGAATTAAGCTTTCAGTAAGGCTAAAGCTGCTTTCATTGTTTACTTTTGGGTGAAGGTAAGAATAAAAAGTATTTTATGTGTCTGAGGGAAATGGCATAATGACATTTAGTTAATTTGAAAGGAAACAGAACGAAAGAAGGCTGCTATTATTGTAGAGTTAGTCCTAAATATCATTACTTTGTTAAGAGGAAGCATTCTAATATCTCAAGCCATGGCTTTTGGCAGGACCTGTGTTTGAATCTGGTTAGTCTTTGTAGTTATACACAGGTACTTGTGCTATATGGAGGTACCCAAATCAATTTTATTTTCTTGAGTCTTATGAGGACTAGAAATACCCTTAGACCCGCTGGTCCTGTCTGAAAACAAAAGCCCCTCATCTTGCTACAGTCTTCTTCTGGCTGACCCTTAGGCCCAGGCCCAACATGGCATCTTTAGATCCAGAGCCTCCTGGTGAAGGGGTCTGAGGGGCAGTGAGATTTATGAAGTCAGGTTCAGTCCCCTGGTGTGTGACACCCTCACTCTGAACCCCATACAGAAGCCATGAAGCTAAATAACCAAGCTATGAAAGGACGATTTGAGGAGCTTTCAGCCTGGACAGAGAAACGGAAAGAAGAACGCCTGTTATTTGAGATCCAGAGCAAAGAAGCCAAAGAACGCCTAATGGCCTTGAGTCATGAAAATGAAAAATTGAAGGAAGAACTTGGAAAACTAAAAGGGGAAAACAGAAATGTCATTCCAGGTGAGCAGACTGATTGGCTGTGATTTTATTTTACTAATATTTGTAGTATCTTATTTGTAGAACCTTATTTGTCTGGACTTCTAGATCAAAGCCTTTCATGGTTCAGGTTAGACAGATGTTTTGCATTACCTTGAAAGAAGTGTTCTTGCTGAGAAGATTGGTTGCAGTTTTAAGGGCCATGAATAATCACTGTTGGGGGAAAGAAATTTGTAAAGCTTTGACCGTATTGATTATAGTCAAAAGAATGTTGCAGTTATAAACTAACATTTTGTATTCATTACAGACAGTGCAGAAGGACCTCTACCTAGAACCATCCAAGTGTGTTTTTAGTGTGTGTCTGTGATATAAAATTGCATTTTAAGAAATCTGTTACTCAGAAGTGTTACTTGTTGACCTTGTCCTTCCCCTCTGTCTAAGATAGATTCATCACTTTTCATTGCACATTTACTTCTGAAAGATGGTTTAACAAATGTCATATTGTGATAGAAGATTATACAGGGTTGCCGTGTTTTCATTGACCCAAAGAACCTGGGAAATACGCTCACAGCCAAGAGTGGGTATCAAAGATGTTAGTGAAAAACAAAGCAGAGCACGTGAGCAGCCTCTGCCTGGTTGCTCGCGCTCACTGGGTATTATTTGTTTACATGGACACAACTGCTGTTCATTTTCTTCCAAACCTGGATCTTAACTCTTTGGAGGACAGAGCACTGGGTTGATTCAGGGAGGACGTAACTCCAGATATCAGTGATCTTTCTTGAGACTTTACCTTGAACTTTGATGATCTCTAATTCCTTGAATGGGTAAAGAATGTGAACAGAGAAATAAAATGGAAAGAAAGTAATGAAAAGGGGATGGTATAGAATAATCTAAAGAATGAAAAGTTGTTTAGAAAAGTATCAGTTGGTATCAGTGATCTACTCATCAACTCGTGCTCGTGAGACAATGGAAACATTGAACTTTAATACATTCATGTTAGTGTTGGAAATGTTTCACTGTGGATAAGGCTTACCACATCTGATGCTTCAACGTGTCTTCCAGTTGGAAGAGCATTAAGTCACGTTTGGGGGGAAATCGCTCATTGTCTGAATGTTTTTGAGGTGTAATACTCTGAAGAAATGATTACACCTGGGACATATGAGTAATTTTCTATTCTCTGGAAGAAAATGTCTTATATGGTTTTCCTCCCTTGGCTTTTGGGAGGTGAACTGACAGTTGGCTTCAGCCGGCTGGGACCTAGCACATTGAAGCCAAAAAGGAAGCTTCCAGAAGCAGTTTGAGATTGTCTGCCTGGAGGTTTTCTTACAGATCCCAGCATTGGAAGAAGTTGAGATCAGAAGTTGAAACTGTGGACAGCTTGTGTCAGTGTAGGCGATCTGTCGAAGTGAGCTACAAGCAGGACTCAGAAACGAGTCCTTGGGACACAAGACTTGGGTATTTGCGACAATGAGATACTTGGGGCTCTTTAATACCCTTGGTCATCAGCCTTCTCCCTCCCAAACTGTGCCTCCCGGGCTGACCCCTTGCCTCCCTTGAGGTGGTTTTTAGATTTAGGTGGTCATTTTCCTCACTTAGTAAAGCTCTCAAGGCCTGGGACTTGTCTCACTCATGCTGGCCCATGTTTGCCACTGTTCCCACAAGGGGGAATTCCCCCTCAGCATCAGGGCTTCTCAAGTGTTTTGTCCTACACAGGGAAGAGAGTTGGAAATTTCCTCTAGAGATCTGCCTTCCAATCCTCAGGGTGAGGCAGAGGCATTAATGGTTCTGTTTGATTTCACTGAATTATACTTTATATAATGTCTCTACAGAGTAGTTTTTAAATTTTAATTGCAGACTGCTAGGCGAAGGTCATTAGATAGGCTTTTCTTCTTGGATTATAGAATGGGATATCAACTGGGCACGTTGCTAGGACAGTAGGATGGAGATATTATCTAAATACAGAGAAAGACAGAGAAGTTGCTGTGTTTCACAAAGTCAATGGTAAGTGACTAAAAGTGAGGACAGTGTGACAAATGGTGGAATTGGGGCTGAGATCCTAGAAAATAAACCATGGGAGTTCTAGTCCAGGAAGTCAGTGAACAGACTCTCGGGGGTAAAATAGAGAGACATTTAAAGTGTTAGAGTACAAGGTGTCTATGGCCAAACAAATAGATTCATATTTTCTCAAAGGCATTTAAGAGATGCTCAGAATTGTGAAAAAGAAAATTAACCTGACAGTCGGAGGTTCTAGTGTCACGGCCTTATAGCCCTGGTCCTCAGACACTTGTTTAAAACTTCATTCCAGGAACATTCTTTTATAAGGAGACAGAAAAGTCAAATAAAGCTCTAAGCCTCTTCCTTTTTAAAAAAAAATAAAACTCTATTTCCTACCTTCCTGCCAAGGTAGTTTTGAAAAATCCATTCCATAAAATGTTCTCTAACAGATCAGGTGGGTAAATGTGAAGATTCCTAATGATCCTATGTATTCTTGCCTTCATCTGTTTGCTTCCTGGTTCCAGGCTCAGTGGTACCTTTCCTTGTATGTTTTCCTTCCTTTACATGTACGTTTCTTTGGTGTGAGTCATTACTAAGAGAGATGGCACAGGCTCTTAATCTTTCCTTGCAGACCTGACTCTTCCGTTTCACAAGGAGTTGCTTTGCTCAAAGTCCTGTGCTAGTTTCCCAGCAAGGAAATGCTGCAAATGAAGGAAGAGCATGATCTCGATGGTAGGAGGGGCACCTCCCTGCTGCAAGCTAATACCCGTCCATCAGTTTTTAACATTTCATGGACGAGCTGGTTTATGTTCCAGGCACATGCCCTTCTGATACTTTTTGGTTCCACTGTGAACCTTTGGGCCTGGTTACCATCCCTTAGGAAAGCTGTCACAGAGAGGGGTATGTGTGCGGTGCATGTCAGTTTTCTGATGTGTTGCCTCCTCTGACAATCTCAAGTGTACATATTTCTGGTGGTGCCATGCCCTCAAGAGTAGTGAAGGTGTCCTGAGGAGCAAATCAGAGAGGCCGAGAAGGTCAGAGCTGGAAGAGACCAGAGACCCTGTGTGCCATGTCTTTCTTTCTAACTCAAGTAAACTGAGGCCAAGACATTAAGTGAATGTGCTCATGGCAGCACGTACACTGATTAGCTGAGTGTGGAGTCGAGTCTGTTCTCCCTGCTCCCAAGTAAAACCTTGCCTCTAAACAGGGTCTTTCTTCCGACTTTGTCGTATGCAGTGATTGCATCTGGCTGAACACAACACGTACTTGATGTATTGGTGAAATATTAATGTTTATAGAGCCTGAAATTTAATTTTTTTTTGAGCTTTCATACCAGCCTCTGAACTTTCAGTTTGCTTATTTCTCACCAGACTTACGTTTAGCATCTTAAAGTACCAACCCAGAGTATTATAGTATCCAGACTATATACCTGGGAGAATTTTGGACCTTTCATTGTGTTTTGCTGTTACTGTGCCAAGTGATGTCCTTGATGCTTTGGCTTCTAAGTGGACATGACAGGTATGGGGAGCGAGGGGGTGGGTGTGCACTTGTGGAGTAAAATAAAAAAGCAAGAGGTTGAATTTTGGCAGCATTTTATCCTTATTTTCTGATATTCTGGACTAAAATTTGCAAGTCTACCATTGCCAAGGTCTGGTATCATAATATCAGATTATTCCAGCATGCTGAGGAAGCCTTTCTTTCATGAGGTTATTTTAATTTGCTATTATTTGAATACAGTAAAATGATATGAAAATGTTATGTCAAAATAAATTGCCAAGGACAAGCTGGAATATTCTGTTGTAAAGCATAGGTGACAAAGATGTTGAAAAACTGCCTTCCCAGTGGGTGTGGAGCACTTGAGTTTGAAAGCCAGGTTCTTAGTTTGATTAGTTAATTTGCTTTGTTCCTCGTCATTTCCAGGACCCCACTGGGGACCCCAAGGCAGTAGCAGAACAGGAAATGGTACATCTAAAGACCCAGGTGGCGTGCCTTCAAGCTGAAAAGGCAGATCTGCTGGGCATTGTGTCTGAATTACAACTCAAGCTGAACTCAAAAGGCCACTCTGAAGACTCCTTTGTTGAAATTAGGATGGCTGTAAGTGTTTTGGCTTTGGTTTTGTTTTAAGCAAATTACAAAACCTCACCTGGACAGTTGATACAAATACCACCATTTCTTTTCAACACAGAGGAGCCAAGTAGTGGGAAAATTTCAGTGTAGCAAAGATAAATTGGCTCTTATTTCTTAAGTATCACATAATGCTTGTAAGGGTGATCATTGCTGAAATGGAAAAATATCGACTACCTTTTATGACAAAAGAGATCGTCCTTCTTTTTCCCAGTATGTCCTGACAAATGGCCTTCTCAGTATTTAACAACCAGTAAGTCAGTGATTAGTTGCCAAGACTAATGTTTTCTACGTGGGTATCAGGTTGACGAGTTCCTCCTAACTAAGGTAGGGCTGAAACCTAGAACTAAAATCCCTGATACCTGAACATCCTGGCTTGATTTACATACTATGTAAGATATGATGAAAGCACATCCCAAGACTCAGCATGTGTTTTTCTCAAAGAAGTAAGTTAATCTTCATTTTCAATAATCACAAGAAATAGGGGTGTAGACAGTATAAAATTGATTCTGAAAAAATTAGGTGGTTTGTGGGGAGAGGGAACAGTAGATTTGTCTTTCTTTCATTGTTTGTCAAGTTTAATATGTCACGTAATTTGTGTTTTCTAAACAAACTTAAACTGACAGCCAGTAAGGAGAGGGGAAGTGTGTAAGAAGTGTGACCCAGGAGAATTGAGAAGCAGCAAGGAAATTCAACCCGAATTGGAAAATTCGCCCTAGAAAATGAAAATAAGCTGTAGTTCAAATGTAGGTCAAAACACTGTGGATGAGTGAGTGGTATGACAAAGGCTCTCCTTCAACCCTGCACCAAATGGCTCCTAACCCACGTACTTGCTGAGCCAGGAACTGAGCCTGTGCACCAGTGAAGTCTGGCAATTTCTAAGATACCAATATTGTTTGTTTTACTTTTTATCACCACTAAGTTCTTTTTTAAAAACCAGTTTTGCTGTCACACAGTTTAAGAATCGGTTGTTCCACAACTCTGTATAGAAAAACTGCAGCTCCTGGGCCACGCCCCACCTGCTTTTCCTGCTTCCCCAGATAACCACTTTCAACAAATTTAGCTGGTTCTTTCCATATTTACCTCCACGTATCAGGCTTAAATTGCCACTTAAAATATCCCCCCTGTTTTCAACATAGTTTATTGATCTCCCACTATGAAGGATGAATATTTAACTGTCTTTCATCCCCATCATCGTCATCACACACACATGCTAGACTCACTAAGATAAAAAGAGAGAAGACACTAATTAACAAAATCAGAAGTGAAAAAGGGGAAGTTATCATGGGTGCAAATAGAAAGGATCATCCGAGAATACTATGAAAGACTATATGCCACCAAATCCAATAACCTAGAAGAAATGGACAAGTTCTTACATACATACATATAGCCTTCCTAGGCTGAACCATGAAGAACTGGAAAATCTAAACAGACTGATCACCAGTAACGAAATTGAACCAGTCATCCAAAACCTTCCCAAAAACAAAAGTCCGGGACCAGATGGCTTCACCAGTGAGTTCTACCAAACTTTCAAAGAGGATCTAATACCAATCCTGCTCAAACTCTTCCAAAAAATTGAAGAAGAGACAGTACTCCCTAACTCATTTTATGTGGCCAACTTTACCCTGATACCAACACCTGGTAAGGACAACACAAAAAAGAAAACTACAGACCAATATCTCTGATGAATACAGATGCAAAAATCCTAAAACAAAATTCTAGCAAATTGAATGCAACAATGCATTAAAAAGATTATCCATCACAACCAAGCAGGGTTCATCCCAGGGGCACAAAGATGGTTCAACATCTGCAAATCCATCAATGTGCTACATCACATAAACAAAATAAAGGACAAAAATCATATGATTATATCAATTGATGCAGAAAAAGCATTTGACAAGATACAACAGCCATGTATGATTAAAACACTTAATAAAATAGGTATAGAAGGAAAATACTTGTACTTAATAAAGGCTATGTATGACAAACCCTCAGCTAATCTCATAATTAATGGTGAAAAACTGAAGCCCTTTGCTCTATGTTCAGGAACACGACAGGGCTGTCCCCTATCACCTCTGCTTTTCAACATAGTATTGGAAGTCCTTGCCAGAACAGTCAGGCAAGAGAAAGAAATGAAAGGTATCCAAATTGGGAATGAAGAAGTTAAATTATCACTCTTTGCACATGACATGATGCTATATATAGAAAACCCTAAAGACTCCCCCCAAAAGCTATTAGAAATAATCAATGAATATGGTAAAGCTGCCGGCTACAAAATCAACGTACAAAAGTCCATTGCATTCCTATATACTATCAATGAAATCTCAGAAAAAGAAATGCAAAAAACAATTCCTTTTGCAATTGCAGCAAAAAGAATAAAATACCTAGGAATAAACTTAACCAAGGATGTGAAAGACCTATATGCTGAAAACTACAAGACATTTTTAAAAGAAATTGAAGAAGACTCAAAGAAATGGAAAGACATTCTGCGTTCCTGGATTGGAAGAATCAACATAGTTAAAATGGCCATATTACCCAAATCAATATACGGATTTAATGTAATCCCCATCAAAATCCCAATGGCATTTTTTAAAGAAATAGAACAAAAAAATTAATCAGATTTGCTTGGAACCACAATAGGCCCCGAATAGCCAAAGCAATCTTAAGAAAAAAGAACAATGCTGGAAGTATCACAATCCATGACTTCAGCTTGTACTACAGGGCAACAATAATAAAACAGCATGGTATTGGCAGAAAAACAGACACGTAGACCAGTGGAATAGAATTGAGAACCCAGAAATAAAACCACATAAATATGGACAGATAATTTTTGAGAAAGAAGCAAAAATACAATGGAGAAAAGGTAGCCTCTTCAATAAATGGTGCTGGCAGAATTGGAAAGCCACGTGCAAAAGAATGAAACTGGACTGCTATCTGTCACCGTGTACCAAAATTAATTCAAAATGGATCAAAGACTTAAGCATAAGACCTGAAACAATAAACTGCATGGAAGAAAACATCGGCACTAAACTTATGGACCTTGGTTTCACAGAGCATTTTATGAATTTGACTCCAAAGGCAAGGGAAGTAAAAGCTAAAATAAATGAATGGGACTATATGAAACTTAAAAGCTTCTGCACAGTAAAAGAAACCATCGACAAAATAAAGAGGCAACCAACTGAATGGGAGAAGATTTTTGCAAACAGTGCCTCCGATAAGGGGCTAATATCCAAAATATTCAAGGAACTCATGCAACTCAACAACAAAAAACAAAAAAACAAAAAGTAAGAGAAGATTACAGACAGCATTATCGAATTAAGACTTTTTTTGTTGAAAAAAAATGCAGTGATCATCTCATTAAACATTCACAGTGTGAGATGTGATTTCTCCTTAACCTTGGGAATCAATTCTTCTTGGAAAGCAATTCAAATTACCATAAAACATTTGTAGCTGACTGAGGCCTAAGTTACTCAAGATGAGTTACTTGTAACTCCCTACAACTTCTTAAGAAATTATGGAGAGTTAAAATGGGGAACAGATGAGAGACTATCAACTGAGAGGTGACTTGTAGTCATTTTATAGAAGAAAGTTTTGAAACAATCATTCAAGAAATAGTAGAAAATCAAGTGCAGATATGTGGCAAAGTCGATGACAATAAAGGATGCATTTTTGAGACTCCTGGTGCTTTTATGTTTGTTCTTCATTCTGAGTAATTCAAGGTTCCACATTCTAAGACTCTGCTACAGTATCGATGACATTTTATTGCAACTGAATTTATTTCAAAAGTTGATACTGGTTTGGGGTTAGCCTATTGTCAGTCGACTTCCTTCGTAACCAAATTATACTATCTTACTCGTTCAGAATGATGATCGCACAGCAAAACTGGAAACTGCATCTTCAGAATGTCTCCATCTGTGGGGTGGCCAGTTGGCTCAATGGTTAGAGCATCGTGCTCATAACACCAAGGTTGCCGGTTCGATTCCCGCATGGGTCAGTGAGCTGGACCCTCCATAACTAGTAGATTGAAGAGAACGATTTCACTTGGAGCTGAGCTGCGCATCGCACAACTAGATTGGAAACAATTACTTGACATGGAGCTGATGGGTCCTGGAAAAAACACTGTTCCCCAATTGTTAAACAAATTTTGTTTTAAACAGTTTGTTTAAAAAGGATGTCTACAACTTGTTGAAGAAAATCAATCTTAACAGGAGTTATTATCTATAAAGGAGTACAAAAGTCATGTGAAAAACTAGAGAATAAAAAGAAGTGGAGATAAAAATTATTAAACCTCAAAATTCATATAGTCACGAATGAGGTGGAAAAGCGTGAAGCAGAACACTAAAAATTCTGGGATATTGAAGACTGTGCAAGGCACGATGTACTGGAAAAAAAATTTTAAATTTATTTTTACAGGTTAATTCATTGATTTTTAACATGCCTTAATTCATTTCACTGCAAATTACATTTTTGATATACATATTGTATGTCATTCCTCTACTCCCGTTAAGAGCAGTTACATTTTTATTTTTAGATTTTGGGAACTAAGGTGGTATTTGCTTCTCTTTTTTAATATTTCAGTTCCCATCATTATTATCACTCAGTTAATCTGTGAGAATCATTCTTTCTGGAAAATCATTTTATTTTTAAGACCAGTTGATATAAAACGAGACTATTAGGTAGTAAATAAAAAGGGTGGTTTAAAAATTGCACCATACTCTTAGATTATTAAGTCATATTGTTCAATTTGTAAAATTTAAAATTAATTCCCTTTTTGGAACAGTCAGATGAGATGATTCAAAATATTTTCATAATTCTGATTTATTTCAATCCATATTGATGATGATGAATATTTTAAACTTCAGGTTTTTTCACATTTAAATTGCCTTCCGAATCATTTAATGCAAACAAACAATATAATTCACATGACAAATTTTTAAAAAATTTTCTTCTCAACAGATTCAAAATAAGCATGATAAAACTCAGAAAACTTCCTTCACACAACTGAAGGAAGAGACCCTCAGGTCAGTTCATAACATCTGCCTTTTGCTGTGCTCACCTTTCATAATCCTTTCCCATTGAGAATGAGCAGGATCTGTCCCTTGCCTCTAACGCTCAGAATGTGGCAAAAAGTAAAGGAATTTTGCACATGTAAGTAACTCAGATCATTGTGAGTCAATCAAAAGGGGAATGAATCTGAGTGAGCCTGATTTCATCAGCTGAAAACCTTTAAAAGAAGAAGAGCCCTGCTCCAGGAAGTGAGAGGCTCCCTTGGCTGCCTCCTGAAGTCTCAGCCATCCTGAGTGAGCGCACATGGCCACGAACCGTGAAGGGCTCTGCCATAGGCTGAATGCTCATGTCATGTCCCCCTGACATTCATAGGTGAAGTCCTGATGCCCCACGTGAAAGTCTTTGGAAACAGAGCCTTTGGGAGATGATTAGGTCGTGAGGATGGAGCTCTCATGAATGGGACGAGTGCCCTTATAAAAGGCCTAAGAGAGAGCCCTTGCCCCTCTGCCATGTGTCACAGCAAGAAGACCGGTGTCCATGGACCAGGAAGTGGGCCCTCACCAGACACTGAATGTGCAAATGCCTTGGTCTTGTATCATGCAGGGAGTCACACGGGGTCTCAGCCCCACTCCCCACATAAGAACGGAGGACATGGTGAGGCCAAAAAGGAACACCCATGGAGCCATAGCTAAGGGAGTCATACCACTATAGTCTCACTGGCGGCTGGGTTGGAGACACAGGAAGCAGGAACCACGCTATCCGCAACCTGCCATCCACATATCTCTGCCAAACAATCTCACTTGCTAGCAATCCTCTTCTCTGCAATCTGCAATCCACACTACATCTGTGGGGACAGAGCCAGGAGTGCAGTTTCCAGGCTCTCGGCCTCACATGGAAAGGTGCTGGCTCAGGTAGTAAATGGCCATCAACTGTGATTGCATGGCCATCAGCTGTGGCTAGTTGGCCATCAGCTGTACCCAGTGAGCCATTGGCCACTAATATAACTGCTGTGGCTACGCTAGCAGCAAATGGGGGCTAGCAAGAAGATGGTGGCTGAAGGAGCAAGAGCGGATTGCAGTTAGCACGGCAGATTGCAGCTAGCAAGAGGAAGTCGGTCAGTAGGCAGAAAAGCGGACAGCAGGTTGCACGTCGTGTGAATCAAGCCACCAGAGACTATAGTGGTATGACTCCCCTACCTGTGGCTCCGTGGGTGTTCTTTTTTGGCATAGCCACTTCCTGCGTTCTTATGTGGGGAGCGGGAGCAGAGACCCTGCAGGCTGCCCCGCACGACAACATCCCTTAGAATTTTCATCAGTGAGAAATGCCTGGTGGTGAATCTCTGTTTTTATTTTGTCTGAGTGTTGGCACATATTTTCACTTCGTAGAGAATTCCACGTTGGTACTTAGTGTCTTTGATGATATGGAAGATGACATTCTGTTGCACTTTGGCTTCCATAATTGCTGTTGAGTAATTGGTTCTCCAACTGTTCGTTTTTTGAACATAATCTATTCCACACCCTGCCCCTGTCCCCACAATCTTTGGTTGCTTTTAAGGTTTTATTCTTTGCTTTGGTTCATGAATCAGGAACAAAGTAATATTCAGAGATTGGAGCTATTGTAGTGCCAGGCCATTGGGATTCATGCCCTGACAAGTTTGCAATGGCCTATTTGTGCCCCGTGATCGTGGAGACTTTTGTTTTCTTTCTGACCTCCCATGACCCCTGCAAACGCTTTCCGTCTTAGGCTGTGTATTTTGACCTTGGTGACCACTGTAATTCCTGGCCACACTGAGCCCGGGGAAGTGGTGGTCATTATGCAGCCAGATGCTGTGACACGTGCTGGTCTTTCCTGCTGGTGTTCGTTCACGGTGCCCAGAGGGCTGGCTTTAGAATTTGGATGACTGCAGTTTTATCTTGAACTGCACTCCTGTTTAACAAGCTTCACTGGGTCTCTGCAGACGGTGTGCCATCGGGGCCTAGGTAACAAGTGCAGCCGGAGCATGGATTCACTTATAAGGACAGGAGGATAATTATTGCTGCTTTTACAATCTGAATTTTCAACCACGTGTGCAGGCCAGACATTTAGTGCAATAAATTCCGTGAGTGAGGCAAACAACTAGTGTATAAGTTAGCTTTAAACTGTGAATACAGGTTGTTCCCTTTTGGTGGTGTTTTGAACTGAAAGAACACGCAAGGGGGCAATGTCTGGAGGGGCCGACCCATGGGTATATCAACAGGCTTTTAAGAGTCACTCCCCACTTTGTAGTTTCAAGTTGGCTCTAGATTTGTTTATTTAGATACACACTGATCATTGATGTGACATCTGAGACTGAAAGTATGGCTTTGACCATAGAAAGGTAGTAGAATTTTATTAACAACAAAGAAAAAGATCTGAGCCTTATTATGAAAACAAAAAGCACACATTTTCTTGGTTTGAAGGATAATAGAAAATCACCTCAATGAAGCTTCCATAGCCCGATGCCCCCAAAAGCAATTCAGAAAGCCCATGCCTGGAGGGTTCATCCTCAAGGAATCAGCTGTTCTTAGGAGGACACACTAAAAGTGTGCTTCAGCCTTGTTATAAGAATAGGTGCAATAGAATAATAACAGAGTAAAGAAATTCAGGTTGATTTCGCTGGAGGAAGTGAAAGGTTTCCTCATGATAATGGTTGAAATTTGGAGGGTCAGACTCAATAGATGTGAGAGGGAATTGAGCTCCATAGGTCAGGGGAGTGAGATGTGGGTGGTCTACCTGCTGTCACAGAGGGTTTCAGGAAAGGGGTGGTGCTTTCATTGTTACTAGATCAGAAAGGTGACTGGGCCCCAGCAAGTTAGAGGGGAGGAGAGGCAGGATGCCTGCTGAGTGGAGTTCCAATTCTCCTCTCCCCAACTCCCTGACAACCTTTAATACTCTTTTTTTCTGCAGAAGATTTGTCTCTTCTGGACATTTCACGTATATGGAACCATACAGGGTGTGGCTTTTTATGACTAGATGATTTCCCTTAGCATCGTGTTTTCAATTTGTATCCTTATTGTAATGTGTAGCATTACAGATTCCTTAGAACAGCTGAATAATATTCCACTGTGTGCATATACTGCATTTGTCTATCCATTTGTCAGTTGATGGGCATGGATTGTTTTTCCATTTGGGCACTATGACACATAATGATGGTATGAACATGGGCGTGAGATGCTAATTGATGTTCAGGGTCGTGATCATAGACCCCAAACAAGCGTCTTGGTTGACCAGCACACTAGTAAAGTGTGTGTGTGTTTGTGTGTGTGTGTGTGTGTGTGTGTGTATGTGTGTGTGTGTGTGTATATATACATATATATATATAAATAATACTTCTGAGTCTCTATTATGTCCTTTGATTACACTAAATACTGGGTTTTGGAACATAATTATGATTGGGATAACCATACTAGGAGTTGGGGATTGTTTGTTTTTCTAAAAATGTGTAAGTGTGGAAAACAATTGTCATGCAGTTGTTTTGAATCAAAACTTGTTTGAATCATAAAGCTCCTGAGCTGCTTAGCAGTGAACACACACAGTTGCAAGGCCCTGAACTGCACCCACTCCTGGCTGCAGCTGCCATAGGGATGCAGACATGGACAGTTCATCTGATTGAAACTGGCACGATGAGAAGTCCAGGAGAATGGTTTTAGACTCTTAAGTTAGCATTTGGGACTTTAATTTCTTTGGATTGATAATGCACTAATTAGTACGGAAGGACAGTTCTTATAACAAATATTTCTTCACTATGGTAAATGTATATACCACAGTTGTATGCTGGTGACACCTCATTGAGTAATCTTTTGAGGATGTTAGAGAAACAGAGACCCTCATTGGGAATACATTTTTTAAAAGTAGCACAAGATAACTCGTCTATTCAGAAGGAAGGGCAGACATACAGGAAATGGTCGTTATATTATCACTTATCTTCCAAGACAGAAAGTTTTGTTTGCTGTTGGATTTATTAAGCAGCTAGATTACAGAAACATTAAAATGTCAAATAAAAAATCCCTGTTTTTTCTCCCTTAGCTGAATCTTTGCTGCTGCTATTGCCAGTGTGTGCCGATGGTGCTTAGAATGTGGCCCTTCAGTGTTTTCTCCTTGGGCCAAGGTGGAGGATAAACTTGGCAGCTCTTCCAGGGTAGGTTTTGCACTCTGTACCTCCAAGAAGCTGGGAAACAGGCTGGCAACCTAGTATGCCCTTTCTGTTCCCTGAGCTGCCCACACTAAGTGGGGATTTCCAGAATTCCCCCCATTTGCTGCTGCTGTGCATATGTTCTGCAAAGTGAGTTAGTTTTTCATTCCTGGTGTAGTAACTTAATTTGATGCAAGGTTTGTGATAGGAGATTGGACCTGTTTCTAGCTTCAGCATGGAAGACCTGCTCCTCACTCCTCTCTCTCTCTCTCTCTCTCTCTCTCTCACTCTCTCTCTCTCTCTTTCTTTCTAGAGTGGTCTGACTCCTTTTATTTATATTCACACAAAATAGGGTCTTAAGCAGGTCAGCATTCAAAAATTATGTGGTTAAGAATTAAACCAAACCAACCCAGAAAGTCCTAAAACTATAAATGACATTTGAGATACAGAGAATAAGGCAGAAATGGAATAGCAGATTTTGATCCAGAACACACACAAACCTTCCAGTAAACTGGAAGGGCAGGACCCAGCAGCATAGGCTGGAAACAGTGCCAGCTGAAGTTTTGTGCCACCTTTCTAGCCAGGTTCCTAGACGAGCTGGAGAGGTGAGTCCCTACCTTCCCCCAGAGAACTCTAGAGAACACTTGTTTCTACCTTCCCAACCCCGGGCAAAGCCCCCCCACTCACCTGTGTCTCCTTTTTCAATTCACTTAACTCACTTGTGATTTCAAGAATCTCTACTAACATGGCCATGTAGTATCTAGTTTTATAAATATTTCAGCCTCTTCTTTAAAAATGTGCCTGACATATTCAGTCAATGAATGGCACCATGCCAGGTACTGAGGAAGAAGAATGGCACACATATTAAATGTGAGATCTAGATTTTTGAAGAAAGAGAAAAATTCTATGATAAAATCCTATCTAAGCCATCCAATTCTGGCAGTTTGGGGAAGCTCACCTAATTTTCTTTTTCTTTTTTTAAAAATAATTTTTAAAAAATTTTTTGTTTTATTGGGTAATATTGGGGAACAGTGTGTTTCTCCAGGGCCCATCAGTTCCAAGTGATTGTCCTTCAATCTAGTTGTGGAGGGTGCAGTTCAGCTCCAAGTCCAGTGGCTGTTTCATTGCAGGGGGTGCAGCCACCATCCCATGCGGGAATGGAACCAGCAATCTTGTTGTTGAGAGCTCACTCTCTAACCAACTGAGCCATCCAGCCGCCCCTCTGGAGGAAGCTCAGTGCAGCTCATTGTCTTCAATCTAGTTGTGGAGGGCACAACTCACTGGCGCGTGTGGGAATCGAACCGGCAACCGTGTTGTTCAGAGCTTGTGCTCTAACCAGCTGAGCCATCTGCCTCCACCACATAATTTTCTTTTTCTTTTTTCAAAAACGATCACATAAAATGATGCACAATCAGGGCGCGACATTCTGCCTGGCATATGGTGAGTGGACAACAAATGGTGGCTTCTATGGTTATTACTCTTTTATTTTGCTCAGCCACATACAATCATTGCACAGTATTTTACCCTTATCTACTGTAATACGTTCTCACTCTCTCATTTTCTCTTCCTTCCCTGACTCTCTCCTTCTTCATCTTTTTCTCTCTGTCCTTGTTGTGGCCAACTCCACAACCATCCTCCAAGTCCTCTCCTACTTTTATTGCCATCCTTTCAATCAATAATTTCCTCAGGCAATTAGTGCCAACGGGTATGTTTATTTTTAATTCCTGTAGAGTAAGGAAGTGTTTCCTATTAAATGTAGATGTACATTATCAAGTTTAAATATAAATCATTAAATCACTATATCAATTTAGACTAAGAGGTCTGGTCTGACAGTATGAATGCATATCACCCAAATATCATCGCTTATGGGGAGATTCCTCTAATCTTCAAGAACTGATCTGCCTGTGGTGTAGCCGACTGAGTCTAGAACGTAGAGAAAGGACTGCTTCTGCTTCCATGGCAGCATTTTGTAATCACAGCAAGGATGCATATGACTCAGCTCTTGGCATTTTCCTTCAGTCTCCTCTACAAAATGTGGGCCATTTGGGTGGCATCTTGGCTCCTGTTGATCTCATTTCTTTGATCAATCCAGAAATTTCTGGTAAGAAGGCGTTTGACACCTCCTCCTACAGCACTGTTTTCTGGAAGTGAACCTGCACTTACACGGTCTCAAAACTCAAGTGACATCCTGTTTCTGGGGCTCTGGAGCATCTCTCAAAGACATTTGCTGTTAATGCCTCAAAAGATGATTTAGAGCTCATTTTCCATGAAAGTATTCCTTAGCACCGGAAATTAAGGTCTGCCTCCGATTCGAAAATCAAATTATAACCACAGAAACATTTTTTTCAGGAAATTGGAATTTCCTGGTTGAAAGGAGTCTGATGTCAAGGAATTATCTGCACATTAACAGTATTTTAAGGGAGGAACAAGGAGGCTCCACATGGTTGTTGCAGAACATAGGGTAACAGTTATTCCAACTGGGCCTGGTTCGGCCATGAGTCTTTAATGTGTGTTAAAAAAATGTGAGATAAAGTTTTTATTTTTAATTCTCCATAACTACAAGATGGCCTCAGTTTCCCATTTTTAAAAATTTGTCACATTGCTTTTTCAACTTTGACATTTTCTCTTTTTAAGATTACAAGCTGTAGGGTGAGAGTTGGTTATAACCTTCCCTCAAATATGGAGTCACACTCTATAAAACTAGGGTCACTGCATTAAATAATAACCCACAAGTGGAATAAGTTTTCTGATTTGCATTACTTGTACAAAGGCTTCAATTTGGGAGGCATGACGCTAACGAATAAAGTGGATGCTGCAGTAATTTTACTCACGAATGTTCGATTACAGGGTAAGTTTCAAATTCAGAACCACATATAGTGGCCCTTTGATTAACCTTTTCTCACAAAGACTCCTCAGATTTCTTTTTTTGTGAAAAGGAAAGAGCAACACGACTCCAGTTATTCACAGGCCACGCAGTAAGAAACAATAAATACTAGGAATTTATTGGCAAGCTTTGGATCAGGCTTTATGTGTTTGTTAGCAGATTTCGAATGCATTTCTGAAATTGGATGGCCAAGGCCAATTATCAAAACAGATTGCATCTCACTGCCCTCCTGCTGGCTTTTCTAGTTATCCTACAAATGGAATTTAGATTTCTCCAATTGACTACAAAATAGCATTTGGCCAAATATTTATGATCACATTTTCTGTGGTCTGGTTTTAAAACAAATCAAAATTGTGAAATCCTTTTGTGTCAGTTTTGTCATTCTGAAACTGACCCCTGATAGTGAGTTTGGGACAATGCCTGAAAATGATGAGATGACATCAGATTAAGCATGTTTGTTATAATGTTATTTTTCTGCTTAATTTACAGGTGTTAGAATATGTGGTCCAAAGGACTTAGAAATGCATTTCTCATTCAGCTGAATAATCCACAGGTGGCCTGGCTTCCAGGGCTGCTGGATTCTGGCCCCCACCTGCTGGACTCCTCCCACTATATCAAGTCTCTCCTTCCGTCCTTCCCAGCTTAGACAGGTCTTTTCCTCAACGGCCAATCCCTCCACTTGTGTTTTGGATCCCATCTTCCTGTTCTTTCTCTAGGTCTTTACAGTAGCAACAGCCTGTTCTCTATTTCGTAACTTTAGTCTGTACTTCCAACTGAATCCTCGCTTTAGCTTTTAAATATGTTCAAGAGTCTCCCATTAAAAGTGAGTATTCTTGGCGCTCTCACACTGCCCCCGCTACCCTACTATATCCCTCCCCTCCACCTCCAAACTCCTTCAAAACTTATTAGGACTCACAGCATCCACTGCCTCACCACCCACTTACTGCCTAACCCGTTTCCATCTCGCCTCCGCCTATTGTCAACACCTTTCAGTGAAGTCACCAGTTACGTCCCTGCAGTAAAATCCAGTGCACACTGTCCAGGCCTCATTCTCCTTGAGGTCTTAGCATCATTCAGGGCAGCGGGTCACTGGCTTCCTTTCGAACCATTCTCTCTTTCCTTGCCTTCTATGACCCAGCCCTCACCTTGTTTCCTCACTTCCTCTCTGGCTACCTCTCGGTCCCATCTGCAGACGTGTATCCCGCTTCCCAGCCACTGAATTTACTCTTTGCTCTGGTTTATCTCACCTATGCCCAAAGTTTAAATTATCACCTATGTGAAGTTGAGTCATAAATAGATGTCTCCGTTTTAATCCTCTGAGTCCTTCCTGATCTATAGATCCAGTTAGTTTCTTGACATGTGCACTTGGCTGTCTCAGAGATTCCTTCAGCTCAGCAGTTCTCAAACTTGTTCATCTACCTCCAAACCCAGTCCTATTTCTATGTTCCATTTTCGTTAATGGGCACCACCATTCACCAGGCCCTGCTACCTTACCTCTCACCCAATCCATCACGGAATTCTGGCTATGTCTTACGTCCGGACTCTCTTCTGAATTCTTCGCTTCCCTCGGTTTCCACCCTAGTCTAAGATAGCAACGTCTCTCATGTGGTATATTGCATTAGCCTGAAAACTGGCTTTGCTGCCTCCAGGATGATCTCTACTGGGCAGAATAACCCTTTCAAATGCTAATCTGATCGTGCCATCCCCTAGATAAGACATTTCAGAAATTGCCCTCTACACATAGGAGAAAGACTAAAATTCGAACTGTGAGTGACCCGGGCCTGCGTGATCTGGCTTCCATCTCAGATGCTGGCTTTCCCAGCACCACCTCCCGCACCTTTCTTTCTATGCTCCCACCTCTTTGGCCTTTTTCAGGCTGTGCCATTCTCTCTTGTCACAGAACCTTCTCCCATGCTATTCCTTCTGTCTGGATCATGCTCCTACCCCTCTACTACTTACACAGTTGGCTGCTGTCTTCCTACAATAAAAGCTTAAGCTTCACGTCCTCATGGCACCCGTTCTGACTTCTCTTGCTTCTCTCCTTCTTGGCACTGATCATGGTTATAATTTTTCATTTGCTTGTTATGATTGGTGAATGTCTGTCTTTCCTGCTAGACTCAATTCCACAAGGTCATGAATTACGTCTGTTTTTATTAATTTTTACGCCTCTAGTCCCAAGCAGAAAAACACAATAGTAACTGAAGAGATATGTGTAAGAGGAGAGATTCCTTACATGGCCCTATAACATTTTTCTATCTACAAGGAAACTGTGTGTAATTACTGTTAGATTTGGGATGTCTTGAGAGTCCGGTGAAGTGGCCAGCAGAAAGCTTCATGGTACACGTGAGAGGGCATGTAACAGGCTATTGTGTGTGTTCTTTCAGGGGAGGCTGTGCGTACAAAAAACTAATTTCCCAGAAGAAATAGATTGTCGCCTTCACTTTATTTCCTCTATAGATGAAGAATAACAATGAATGGAAAAAGTTAATTCAGGACAACTTCAGGTAAGGTCCATACTATGCCAAGAACAGAGAGAGTATATTACAGGACAGTCAATATTATCCAAGGTTGGCTTTGGAGAAATGCAGTGGGTGTTGTTCCCTACACAACGGGAAGCATAGAGAACGAAGTTTCAAGAAATATTACCAGAAGGAAAATCCTTGTGTTCCTAAGAGTTGGTCCCACCTTTTCTCCTGAGGCGGAGCATTTATTGTGTCCTACTGTCCAGCCCTAACCCATGGGACTTGAGAGAGGTCACACTATCCATGTCCCAGGAAGAAATTCCATGTGATCCATGCCAGTCATTGTGATCCAGTTTATCGTGTCAGTTACTGAATCAGATGTGGGCATTTTCACCCAGAGAAATGTCAGAAGTCTTCTGAGTCCCTTTTTTGATTTTTTAATTAAAATGTATTGGGATGCCAATGGTTAGTAAAAGTACATAGGTTTCAAGTACAATTCTGTCCTACAATATACTCGTGTCACATTGTGTGTCCACCACCCAGAGTCGGTTGTCCTTCCATTACCATATATTTGACCCTGCTTACACTCATCTACCACCTCTCTCCCTCCTTACCCTCTTGTAACCACTAAACTATTGTCTGTGTCTATGAGTTTTTGTTTCTTTGTCTTGTTTCTTTGTTTCTTTAGTTTTATATCCCACATATCAGTGAAATGAAATAGTTCTCGACTTTTTCTCTGTAATTTATTTCGCTTAGCATAAGAATCTCAAGATCCCTCCATGTTGTCACAAATGGCACTATTTCCTCGTTTCTTACGGCCCAATAGTATTCCATTGTGTATATATATCACAACTTCTTTATCCAATCATCTATCGAAGGACACTTTGGGTGTTTCCATGTCTTGGCCACCATAAATAAAGCAGCAATGAACACCAGAGCACGTATTTCACTCTTTGTAGAGGCACATGGGATAATAGTCCTTCTCCTCCCCTCCATGCTGTTGTATCTGACTGCTCTGGCAAGTGTTACACCCGCTTGTGACAATGAGGAGAACTGGCCTGCAAAAGAGTGACATGCTGAGGATGGCTGAGAGGGAAGACAGAGCACAGGGGTGGCAGGCTAACCGTCCCCATTGCGGGGTGGGTGGGCACGCACAATCTGCTGGACACACAGATACAAGTTCATGTGTGTGGGTGTGCACAAGAGAACTTTGTTCTGTGCTTCAGTTTCCTTCTACTTTTTATTTATGTATAAATGAATAATCTCCATCATGGAACAGTCTTGTAGCACTGTATTTCAGGAATAAGAGTGGCGGTCAATCACTTTCATCAATTTCATTTACAGGTGAAAGAAAGATTGTGGCGTAGAAATCACTGAAAATTCCCTCAGCCTGTCTCATGGTCTTCTGGGTCTGTAAAAAGAGAATTACTGTTTATCCCATGAGAGTCATTTCAGGATGACTACACCTGTCTCACCTGGCTCATTTTGCTTTTCCAATATTCTCGTTCAGGAGTCATTTACCATATTTTCCTCGGACATTTTCTTGTCTGCTACGCTCAAATGAGGCTTTACCTGTTTTCGTAAACAATTTTACCACCAAAGCACCTGTATAATTTGTTTGGCAATCTTGAATCTTGGCCTATGATGTCCAAGCAAGGAAACCCATCTCTTAATCATATGTTAGATTTCCCCGCGTGATTAGCTGTCCTCCTCTGCCTCTGAAGTTCAGAGTTCCTAGAGATACCAGTAAATCCTCCCCCTGGAAGGGCAGGTTCTATGTAAGTTGGTCACACCTGGAGACAAGTTATATGATGGAAGGAAATCACATTTATTGAGCACATACATGTAGTAGGTACTGAATTAGGCCCTAAATTTCTGTTATTTCATTTAATTCTCATAACTCTGTGAAGTATGAATTTTCCACAGTTTACAGAAGGGGAAACAGAATACGATTGAATGATTTGCCCAAGGCCACACAGTTAGAAAATGGTGGACGCAGACTATGAGTACAAACCTCTATAACAACAAAGTCCATACACTTTTACCTAGAGCAGGGCAAGAAATTAATTCCTCTGAATGAGGACTGGTATATATCAGCCATGCTGATGAGGCAAGGGTGACTTCAGTGATATCAGTGCAGGTGTGAAAGGAACACCGCGGGGATGAGCAAAACAGTCCTTTCAGAAACAAGAGACAATACGGGAAAGGTAGGACTCCAAACTTCCACAGCAGTGATGTCTGATAGAACTGTTTGTGGTGATGGAAACGTCCTATGTCAGCCCTGTCCCACCTGGCAGCCTCTCACCACATTAGCTATGCAGCAAGTACAGTGTGCGGGGGGTGGGGTTTATGGCGAGACTTTGTCAGCCCTTCCTAACCGCGTGGATTCCTTTTCCCTCTTGTTTACCCGATGAGCAGGGGTCGCTCTACCAGTTGTTAGTTTTCTTTCTCAGAGTAAATTGTTCCTTATACAGCTGTAAATGTGGTGTGTATGTGGGGGGAGATGAGTTCAGGATATTCCTACGTGGCCGTCTTAAACCAGAACCCAGTCCAGCAATTTCGAAATGTCATTGCCCTGCTTTCTGGCCTCCATAGTGTCTGACGAGCAACATGCTGTGCATCTCATTGCAGATCCTTTGTACTGACTGGTTTTTTGTTTCTTTGTTTGCTGCTTTCCAGATTGTTTGTCCGTGGCTTTCAAGAGTTTGGTGATGTGTGTATGAACCTCTTTGATTTATAATTTTTGGAGTTCATTAAGCTTCTAGAATATGTAGATCTGCATCTTTTCTCAAATTTAGAAAGTTTTCAGCTATGGTTTCTTTAAATATTCTTTATGCTTTCTTTTCTGCTTTTACTTTTATTAGCATTTATTTGATGCTGAACTCATTCCCGGGCCATAAGTTTTAGTTTCTTCACTTTCTTCTCAGAGATCTTTTCCTTCTGTGCAACCTCCTCTTCTGGTTTAGGAACAATAACAATCTGCTCTTTCTCAGTTAGGATCATCTGTGTGTTGCAGGGAGAGCTCCTGTATGGGTTAATACCCCCCTGAGCTCTGTAAGTTCTGGGCTGCATCTTGAGAGCTTTGTTCACCCGGATGTGTTCAATGACCAGAGAGTCTACATCTGAACCCTTAAGTTCAGCATTGCTCTCTGCATTTTTAAGCATGTGCAGTGAAAATTCTGCTCTCTTTTTGGGTTGGACTGTGTGTCCAACCCTATTGTTTGGCCTGGGCACACCTCCTAACTCCACCGTTATAACGACGGGACAGCACACATTGCTTTTGTAATGTGACATCCTTTAGATACTTGGTGACTTTTCAGATATGCACACCCTTGTTGGCCTGGGCAGTTTCACGAGTGTTCTTAAAATGAACAGGTAGATGCGAACCTCTTGATTTACATGATTTTGTGGGGTTCTCTGAGTCAAGCGAGTAGTGAACCATTTTCAGAGGTGACCTCAGGCTGCTTACGGGAAGAACTCTTTATGGGTTTTTTTGTTTGTTTGTTTGTTTGTTTTTTTCTGCCTTCTCTTCTTCTGGGATTCCCACTGTATGTTGGTTTGGTTGAACTCTCGGGCTCTGTGTATTTTCTTCATCCTTTTGCGTTTTAGCTCTTCCAACTGAATAATTTCTTTAGGTCTATTTTCCAGGTTACAGATTCTTTATTCTGTTTATACAATTCTGCTATTGAAATCCTGTAGGGAGCATTTTAATTATTATACTTCTCATCACTAGGATTCGTATTTGGCTCTTTTTAATAATTTCTGTCTCTTGATTGATATTTTCTGTTTGTTCACACATTATTCTTATGACTTCCTTTAACTATTTCAACATATTTGAGATACATGATTAAAAATCTTTCTCTAGTAATTCCAATCAGTGTGCTTCCTCAGAGACAATGACAGTTAACTTTAATTTTTGTGTGAATGGGCCAAATTTCTTTTCCATGCTTTGTAATTTTTCATTGAAAACTAGACATCCTGAATATTATCATGTAGTCTTTTCAATCAAGGTTTTCTCCCTCCTTAGGGTTTCTGTTGCTTGTAGGTTGTAGCTGCTTGTTTAATGAACTTTAGCAACAATTTTACAGGTCTGTATTCTTTATCATTTGTGATCTCTTAAGTCTCTGTACCTGTAGCTCCTGTTCAGCTAGTGTTTGACCTAAATTTTCTTGAACATTAGAAACAAAAAATAAAAAGAAAAAGAGAGAGAGAGAGAGAGAGAGAGAGAGAGAGAGAGAGAGAGAGAGAGAGATTTAATTATATTTTTAAAATCCTAAATTTTTCTGGCTTTGCAAATCTGGGGCACTCCTTCAGTGTGTAGCCAGGCCATTTATACGTCCTCCTTAGCCTTTAATTCCTGCTACACTGAGCCCTGAGATCAGCCAATGGTGAAAGCTTAGAGTTTTCTTGTGTCTTTCCTGAGCAGGCATTCTGCCTTGAGGATGTGTGTGTCTAAGTTTCCAGCACACATGAGTGCCTTTGAATACCTCAATTTTACAAAGACACTCCCTCTCTAGCTCTTCACCCATGGCTTTCACTGGTCTATTGTGTGCCTCAATCTATAATGTTTTGTCCTTACTGGCTGTGGGTTGTCAGTTTGCCTTCCATTGCTTTTGTTGACTTCCTGCCTTTTTTCACCATGAGTGAGTTCTGAAGTATTCAAAAGGGGGCAGTGCTTTGTGTCAGTCTTCTACCTTTCAGACAGGTTAGAACATACAAATAACTCTTTGTGAACAAGGTCTGTTCTGTGCCCTCTGAAACACAGCCCCGCGTCCCACATCAGGAATACAGGCCCCCTTCTGGAAGACCACGACCAGCACTGTACTTACCAGGCAGAGGGTTGAAACAAAGGCAAATGAAAATGCCACAAAACATTCTATCATTTTAAGTTGCTTATTTTTCCGCCCAGGTTTAGTGTTCACTTTGTTGATGTAAAGCTTGGCTTGTTTTCTAGAGTTCTGTCAGTGTTGATTTTGACCATTTTATGTAATTTTTTAAAGTTTCTGTGGTGAAGCAAGCTCTACGATTAGCCTCTTCTCTTTTGTGCGCTGATGTGAACCCAGATATATTTTTCAGTGTTCTGTGAGTTACATCCAGGGCCCCAAACCAACAAATTCCACAACCAAAGTAAATTGCTTCGTTGCAATAAATCTTGATTATAATGAAGACTTTCTTAAACTCCAGCATCAGTTTATAAAAGTTTAAGATAAAAAGTAACTAAGATAAATTTTGAAATCTGAAAGATTAATGAGGACCACAGTTGTCTATGACATGTTCATTCTCATTCCATCTTTCAAATTTCTGTACTTTGTGATGTAAATTTTTCAGAGAACGGAGAGACTAAAATATATGATTGGCTGTTTTGACATGACTTGACTAGTTGAGGTGTTGACTTTCTCTAAATGACCTATATTTCAATGTTCAGTAGACAATGGGAGAAAAGATTTGAAGGTGGAACACCATAGGAGTTCAGTGAATAGACTTGCAGATGTTCCAGTTACCAAGAAGGCAATCGTTTAAGCAGTTTATCAGAATGACCGAAAAGAGTCTAAAAACCTTAGATTTCCTGGAACCCAGCAGTCTAGATTCTGATTTAATAGGTTTGTAGTGAAGCTGCAGAACCTTGTGACTAAAAATTTGCTGATATAATTCCAGTGCTCAAGTTGATTTGGACATCACTGGCAGCAAAATGGCCAATTTCCTGAATTTTCAATTCACATAGTATGGAAGGCCTCAATTAGAATTATTATACTTAGAAAACCATCTATATGCTTGGTGAGGAATTCACGTCTCCCTTGAAAAGGATCATGAGCAAGGAGTAGTTTACTGTATATTTGAGAGGCGCAGATTTTTCCAGATTTTATCATCAGTTGACCTATTTAGTATAAGTTTTGTCATTTCCAAAATGTCAGACAATTTTGAAATAGTTTAGAAGCTCAATATACCATTACATGCCATAGAATGAAGTTCAATTTGGAGCATAACCTTTTAAAAAAGTCTCACTGTTGTTCAAACGCATCTCTGCAAAACAGTAAATATGGAACCCTAGGATAAATTTGCATTAGGGTCTGTCTGAGGTGAAAGCATGTAGTCAAAGAATAACCATCACATATGAGTGTGCGTGAGACAGACAGGATGGGGATATCTTAGGGATGGTCGAGGAGGTGCTGTCCAGAAAAGAGTTGAAATTCTCAGGATAACAGAGAAGTAGCAGTGAGAGATGTCCAAGGAACTTTCGAAAGCACTCACGTGAGGGTGAGTTTTATATTCAAGCCCAGAGAAGGCATGGATTAGACCATCGTGGCCTCATGTGTGACTTAAGAATTTTCCTGCTCCCTATCCTTTTCTCATTGGGCATATTCCCACCCAGGAACCAGCTTGTCAAGATGGAGAGGAGAAGAATCTATGGTTGGAGAGGAGTGGAAAAAAAAAAAAAATGTTTATCCAACTAATTACACAACAGAGTGTTTTTATTCCGCTCACCCCCATGCTTTTTTGGTTTGTGTTCTAAGAGATGTTGTTTCCTCTCCAGAATAAGGAATTTATGCGGCAATTAATTAGTGGTACCCACAGTGGCCACCTCCCTATACCTATTGGGGCCACGTTTCTCCTCCTTAAAACTAGGCCAGAAACCAGTATTCACAAGGAACGGGGTTGGTTCCCTGCTTGGCTTGGGCTCAGCTTGTGCTCTGACAACCAGAATACCTCGGGGCCCTGCCCCAATGCTGGTCTCATCTTAGTTTAGGGCCCTGGATCTCAGGCTTACAAAACCTGTGACTTAGGGCCAGTTGTGTGGCTTGGATCTGACCCCTGCGCCCATACTAATCTTTCTTCTAGATGTGCTCCCATCTTTCCTTTGAGGACCCCAGTGTCTCTGACCCCTGTTCTGACTGACGACTGCTAAGAAACCCTGTGGGGTTGCCAAAGAGCTCCTTGCCCTGACTCCATTTCTTGCTTCTGGTTCTAGCCTTGCTGCTGGTTTTAGGCTCCCTTCAAACTAGGATCCGACTGGGCTTGGGATCTGCCTCTTACACAACCCTAGAGGGACTGAGGCTCATGTGCTGGAGAGAGAGGCAATGTTCTCAACAACAGAGTGTCAGCTGATTGTCATTGGTGCTAATTCAATGCCAAAAGGATATTCAATTTGTGGTGTGGTGAAAGAGGGAAGTTATTCAATGTAAACAGCTCAATTGTGATACAGCAGAGCTATGGTGAAGCTCAATAGTGTTACAGCTCAATTAGGAGACAGCACGGCTGTGCGTCTGCATGGCTTTGAGATGGTCCTGGGGCAAGGCCCCTCTCTTGCTTGATAGTTCTGCTCTGCTACAGTCTGCAATTCCAGGATCTCCTTTGTACAGGTCAGCTCAGATGATAGGAACACAGTGCAGGCAGAATGTTCAGTTCAGTGTGGGAGGCACGCAGCTTAGAGCAGGCTTCTCCCTGAAGGGCAGTTTGCCTGAGAGGCCCCTGTTTAGAAATGGCTGCTAGGCTCTGTTATCATAATTGAGCTCAGGTAGCCATCAGGAGCCCTTCTTGGTGGGTATCTTCTCAAGATCACCAAAAGTAGCTGCTGGATGTATTGCCCGTCTCCACCCTACCCAACAGTTTCCGGGAGAATTTCCAAGGAAGTCAGTTTGAGCTCTGACTACTTGCAGATGCTACCCAACAGGTGCTGCAAGGAGCTCTGTAGGGCAGCACGTTATTTGCCCGTAGCCTGACCACCCCCATATGTGTCCGTGGCCTGTCCTCTCAGGAGCCCAGTTAATACAAGGAACATGTTAAAGGCAAATAATATGTGTGCCTGTCTTACACGATCCACATTATTGGAAGACCTTAGCTTCTTCACAGGCAAACACATAGAAATCACACAGATATTACATGTGTTGTGATGGACATCTTTTTCCTTCGTGGGACTCATCCGGTGGCGTACTTCTCAGGGAAGGCTTTAATGACCTGCTTTCACCTAATTTGTTTTTTCTAACTACAGTTATTTCCCTAACTACACGTGTCATATATACATATCTGTTAGAAATAATTATATACAATGAAAATTGAAAATAAAAACTCCAAAGCCCTAAGCCATCTTTCTATCCCATTCCTCTCTTTGAAGAACACGGTAAAAAGTGGGTGTTTGTCCTCACAAACTCTTTCTGTGCATTTACAGGCATATCAAAATGCATGTAAATATATATTTTGATAAATATTATTGAATTATTTGTATATGAAAATTACATTTTTGACCTAAGATGTACAGAGAGCTTTCCATAACATGTAAGTGCATATAAATTTATCTTCTTCTTTTAAACTGCTCTATAATTTTTCCAGTGTGTGGGTGAAACATTGATTAATGAGTCATCACCTTATGGGTAGACCTGTGAGTGGTTTAGAGTCTTTTACTGACACAAGCAGTGTCGAATGAATGAATGTCTCTTGTTTAGAGAATAAGAACTGAGTGTATGAGATGTTTAGAGAAAAAGAACTAAGTGTATGAGATAATTTTTAGAAGTAGGTTTACTAGGGCAAAGGGTATCCTCCTTTTAAATTTCTACAACTGTTGATTAATTAAGATCTGTAGAAGTTGTATCAATTGACACCTTCATAAGCAGTGTATGAGGTTTTGTTTTGCTATAGCCTATCTCAGAATGTCAGTCAGTCAAGTGTTTGATTTGTTCCATTGGCATATTATTTTGGTTTTATTTTTAATGTATTGCTTAGAATCATCATATTTCCTCTTTGGGTGAACTGTCTTCTATCATCTTCTGCCAGTTTTCCTTTTGGATTGGGGGGATTTTCTTCTGGAGGTATAGGAACCATTTATATATTGAAATGATTATGTTTTGATGTCTTTTGCGTCATGAGCCTCCACCCTGCCTCACCCATATTGCTGCTTGCCAAGGCTGTGTTTTCAGTTGACTTAACTAATTCTTTTCTTCTATGAGCTCTGGATTTTGTGTCATAAATGACAGACTTTCCTTTTTTTCTGTTGTTATAATTACCTACTTTTTTGCATTTAAGTATTGATCCATCTGGGGAATTCATTTTACTGAAATACATGAGGTAAGAATCAATGACATTGAGTGCTTGCTGTCAACCAAAAATTGTGTTCCCTTTCCATAATATAAAACTGAAATTGAAACATGACAGCCACATCAAGGATGGATTTTCAGTCCTTTTGACTTGAATGTGTGACCGGTAAACAATTATAAAATATGTGAAGAAGTGGTATGTGTCACCTCCAGGCCAAGACTTTTAAAAAGTTCTCTGTCCGGTTCACCATCTAGACGTAAGCAACAGAGGATCCTATTTGAAATATGGCAACTTAAGTTACCAGAAACTCGGGTCTCTGAATCACCAGGGGCAAGATAATTGCTCAGTGACCCGTCGCATCTTCAGTGACTGTCACATGAAGGAGAACTACCCTTCCCTTGTGATAAGCCACTAAAATCTTGGGGCTTATTTATTAAAGTGGCTGGCCTGGCTTTACCAACAAAGAGTCCAATGAAGAGATAGGTGTCTCTAACCACTCGTGTCTGAGCACACTTTATTTTATTTAGTGAGTGTTCTGCCCACTGCCAGTGAAAGGGAATTGTTAGTAACCTAGCATCTGTAAAGGACCTGGAATGGAGGTGGTTTATCAGCGGGTGATTTTCAGAGTTAACCACACATTCAAGTGAGAATTCTGTTCAGTGCACCTGTGTCATCCGCATGAGTAGACCAGAACTTGGCAGAATCTGAAAGTAAAAAGCAGAGGTATATCAAACCAGTCAAAGCTTCTTATAATACACCTATTAATCATAATAATGCATTTCAAAGACGACATCTAGGACAAATTTAAATTAGAGTTGTATACCAGGACAACAGTAGAAAACCAGTGCTGGCTGAAGGCAACAGAGTTACCGATTTTTAGGAAATTTATTAATGACCTGTACCATCCAAAATAGGCATCATTTGTCAAGACCAATGGAGAACCAAAGATTTTATCTGCGGAATACATGAAGAAGGAGCTTGATGAACAAATAAAATGCCTAAAGTAAGTGGACCACAAATATTTGGTGCTTAAGCTGAGGTTGATTTAAAGCATGACTGTATGAACTTTTCCTCTTGGCTGTCTGGCACGAGCCAGATTTTACAAGTAGTTCTTTGAAGAACAACCTTGAAAACCAATCTAGTGCCTTACAGTAGTATTGAAGTACTTTGTGAGTGAGTCTTCTATTCATTTTTGCTGCAATCTCTTCAAAACCATTTGTGAATCTTGAATCAAAGGATTCAATGAAGGGAACACCTTGGATACTGAAAGTTTTGAAGCCTTTAGCAAATTGGAATTATTAAAAAGAGTGTGTAAATAGGAAGCCATTGAATTTGTCACTACCAAAGCGAGGAAGGATGTGAATTAAGCACAGAGAGCTCCGTGTATCTGGTTGAAGTTTGAAATGTTATAACTGTGTTTTGTAATTCCCTCCCTTTTGAGAAGAATTTTTTGATGAGCTTCCTGGGGATGAATTTGCATTTGTATTGAATGGAATGAAATAGAAAAGGCCTGTTATTTTGCAACATCTCCATTTGGTTTGGCAAAACATTCAAGATAATCAGAAATAGAAACAACTTATTTGCTGAGTTTTATGGCATAAAATATTTGTCTAAGAATGACAATGGCAATGAAATAATGAAGACAATGATGACGAAAATATTTGGACTGAAATATTTAAACATTTCCACACATAAAAGCATAAATAATAAGCTCCACATAGTAGAATTTCCCTGAACTTACCAGGAATCTCACCATCGGTAGAAACAGCATTTTTTTTTTTCCAATAAAATATGGGCTACAGAGAAGTGTCAATTAAAGGCGTCAATAAATTGAAATTCATTAATGATAAAATGCAAACTTGAAGAATATTGCCATTTTATAAACCAACTAAAAATAACAAGTTGGAGCACCGGAAAGTGAGGAGAGAAACAATGTGGCAAGAAAATATTTGAGGAAATAAAGGTTAAAATATTTTCAAATATGATGGAAAATATCAAACAGGTTCAACACAAGGGAAATAGGAAGTTATTTTGAAATGAATGGTAATGAACACACATCTTATGAAAATTTCTGGGTATAGTTAAAACTGCATTTAAAACAAAATGTGTAACAATGAAGGCTTTCAGAGAAAAGAATAAATGTTTAAATCCAAAGCTTGAACTACCACATTAAAAAGCTTGGAAATGGAAAGAAAATTAAAGACAAGGTAGAAAACAAGAAGAAATAAAGAGAAGAAATCAATGAATCAGTGAATGGAGAAATCATAAAGAAAATTCAGAAAGCCAGAATTTAGTTCTTGGAAAAATATGATGTCATCAATAATCCCTTGATCGAGACATAAAAGGATGTAATACACATGATCAATATCAAGAATTGCACAGGAGACATCACTGGGAGCTTGAAAATGATGCTAAGAAAATAATTAATGGCCACTTATGAATACGGGTAAATTCCTTGTAAGATAAGACATACCTAAACTGACCCAGTAAGAAACACGACATCTGAATGGTCTTACATTTTGCTAAAGAAAATGAATTTGAAATACAAAGCCTTCCCAGAAAAACTGAAGGCCCCGATGATTCCACTGGTGAATTCTGCAAATAGTTAAGGGAAAAATGAAGAAACGATATTAATTATTCATCATAAATTTCAGAAAATAGAAGAGGAGGATTATTGACCAGCTCATTTCCTGAAGGCAACATAACCCTGATATCAAAACTTGAGAAAGATGTTAGAAGTAAATAGAAGTACAGACCCATATCTCTCATGATCACAGGAACAAATATTGACAAAATAGTCACAAAACAGAGCAATATTGAAACTCATCACATGACATGATCAAATGTGAGTCAGCCTAGGAATGCAACGTCGGTGCCATATTAAGAAGTCATTCGTATATTCTGGATACTAGCCCCTTATCGGAGGCACTGTTTGCAAAAATCTTCTCCCATTCAGTTGGTGGCCTCTTTATTTTGTCAATGGTTTCTTTTGCTGTGCAGAAGCTTTTAAGTTTCATATAGTCCCATTTGTTTATTTTAGCTTTTACTTCCATTGCCTTTGGAGTCAAGTTCATAAAATGCTCTTTGAACCCAAGGTCCATAAGTTTAGTACCTATGTTTTCTTCTATGCAGTTTATTGTGTCAGGTCTTATGTCCTTCGATAGATGAATGGATAAAGAAGTTGTGGTATATATACACAATGGAGTACTATTCGGCGGTAAGAAAAGATGATATAGGAACATTTGTGACAACATGGATGGATCTTGAGAGAGTAATGCTGAGTAAAACAAGTCAGACAGAAAAAGCAGAGAACCATGTGATTTCACTGATATGTGGTATATAAACCAAAAACAACAAAAGAACAAGACAAACAAATGAGAAACAGAAACTCATAGACACAGACAATAGTTTAGTGGTTGCCAGAGGTTAAGGGGGCGGGGGGTGGGGGGTGGGAGATGAGGGTAAGGGGGATCGAATATACGGTGATGGAAGGAGAACTGACTCTGGGTGATGAACACACAATGGGATTTATAGATGATGTAATACAGAATTGTACACCTGGAATCTATGTAATTTTACTAACAATTGTCACCCCAATAAATTTAATAAAAAAAAAAAAAAAAAGTCATTCGACATAAAGAGAATTAGATTAGAGTAAGAAATGACATGATAATCTTAAAAGATGGATGAAAATTGTGTGACAGAATTCAGTATCTATTCATGATCAAGCATCTCAGCTTACTCAGAATAGAGAGGATCTTTCGCAACCTGATAGAAACCGCTATGAAATACCTCCAGGTAATTATTATACTTGATGTTTCCCATAGAGATGGGAACAAGGCAGGGATCCTGCACTTAGTATGTTTTCCCACGTTTTTCTGGATGTTTTAAACCAATGTAATAAGACAAGTAAGAAATAAAGATTATATCAGAGGAAATACAATGGCTTTTATGTGCCCTTCCCATAGTTGTATAGATATACTACTAAAATCTGCAAGAACTAATAAGTGAACGTAATCAAGTTACACTATATAAGGTAAGTTTACCAAAATCAATTGTATTTTTATGTACTAGAATAACATGGAAAAGGAATTTAAAATTAGTATTATTCAAAGTGCCATAAAAATAAACAATACTTGGAAGTAAATACGCCTAAACCTAGAAGATGTTCTTGAGACAAATTAAGGACATAAATCAATACACACGTAGACCATGTTCACAGGTGGAAGCATCCATAATCCTAAAATATCTATTTTCCAAATTGATCTGTAGATCCACCGTAAACTAGTCATGATCCCAGAAGGCTTTCTCTCTCTCTCTCTCTGTGGCTCTCTCTTGTTTGGATAAATTGACAGGCTGATTCTAAAATGAATATTTAAATCTAAGGAACCTAGAATCGCAAAAACAATTTGGAAAAGAAGAAAAATGTTGGACAACTTACACGACCTAATTTCAAGAATTACTGTACAGCTTTAATCTTCAAGGCAGTGTGGTATTGGCTTTAGTACAGATGATAAGATCAGTGGTCAGAAAAAAGCCACACTTAAATTGTCAACTGATTCTTTGACAGAGGTGCCAAGTTAATCCAAATTAATTAGGGAAACGATAGTCCTTTTACTAATGATGCTGGAAAAAACAGACAACTATTATGGAAAGAAAATGAATCTCTTTGCATACTTTGTGACAAACACAAGTTTATGGATCAAATGTAAAAACAAAACTACCGTGTTTCGCCCAGAATTAGACCTAGCTGGACAACCAGCTCTATCGCATGTTTTGGAGCAAAAATTAATATAAGACTGGGTATTATATTATATTATATAAGAGCCGGTCTTATATTGCAGTAAAATAAGACCGGGTCTTATATTAATTTTTGCTCCAAAAGACGCATTACAACTGATTGTCCAGCTGGGTCTTATTTTCAGGGAAACACGGTATCTGTTTTGAGAACAACACAGGGATGAATTTTTTTGTAATCTTGGAATAGGCAAAATTTTAGAGAAGACACAGAGAACTCTAAGCAAAAATGGAGAACAAAGGGGAAGAGGAGGAGAAAGAGAAGAAAAATGGGATTTCAAAACTTTGAAAACTTTAGTTCACCAAAATACACCTTTAAAAGAATGCATAGCAAAGCCCAAGATTGAAAGAAAATGTAAGTTGAGCTTTTACATAATAATGCATATTGGACGTATAATGAAAACAATACTCCATTCAAGCATAACATATACAAATCTGAAAAATACTCTTCATCTAGAGTAAAACGTTGTGTCATGTAGACTCGTATCTTGCTAAATTTCAAAGATGGAAACATTTCTGCACTTGGAAACAGCTATGTACACTACTTAGGAGGTACATGATGTATAGAAGCACTACCGAAAACCTGCACTCGGTGTTTGTGACAAAAGGGCCAAAATATTCTCCCGAGCATCAGAAACAGTCTTTCTCTGCTGGAATCCATTTTTGAAAACTCAGAAAGACGCAACAGCTAAAATTGGACTCTTTCCTTCTGAAATGGTAGATTAGAAAAATAGTAGATACTTTTTCCACTAGATGCCAAAATTACGTAGTGATTAAGGAGAAGTGATTGCTAGTTCATAGCATTTTAGGTTCAAATGCATATGCAACTTAAAAGCACAAAAACCTAATAGTAGCCTTAACGTGTTGTAATGTAAGGGTTTCATCCCAAGAAAGTTGTCAAAGCTATTACTGGTTTATCCTTGATTTTTAGCTATAAGCTTCCATGATTTATTTCTAATGATTTATATATTTTCTTTAATTTGTTTCACTTGACGTAAGGATGTTTCTCAGACTGTCTAATAATGTCTAGGTTTAATAACTGTATTATGTCTGTATGATCTATGCTTCTGCGTATTGGTAAATTCATTTTTATATTTCCTACTCAGTTTTATAAGGACAAAAAGATGATTAAATACTCAAATATTGGCAAAATCATTGTACAGACAAGTGTCGTGACACTGCCAAAAATGAACAGTCAGCAGTGTGGTTAGTTATGAACCGATTAACTTAATGCGAACTCACGTTTGGAAAGACAGTTGAAGGATTTAAGTGACAAATTTAAGGTGGGTTTTTAAAAAAGTGTTTGAAAATCAAACATCGGCTATAATACTACTGGTCCAGTCGTCACAAATTGACAAGTGAATATAATACCAACTAAAGAAAGGATTGGAAAGGTGGATCTTTTCTGGCCATTCTAGACTGAATAAATTGGTGAAATCCTGAGGCAAAAAGAGCAAATTTCCTTTCTTTCTTGACATATATACTGAAAAGAGAAAGAGATTTCTAGTTCCACAGGCCTTATTCACAAAGCAGATAAGTACAAAGTATACTCCAATTTTTTTAAGTAGATTTTTGGGTCTAAGGTGATAGATATTGAGGTTGAAAGTAAAACATTTCAAAATACAGAAGAGTTATCTCTGGGAATCAAGCTTTTAAATGCTTGTCTGTTTTATAAATCGAGATTATTAGATTTCAGTTTAGGGTACATAAAGTTGTTTTTTCCCCTTCTCTCATTTATGGTTTTTGCTTCTCCCAAGTTCTCTGCCTGTTACATCTCTGCTTTCTTAATTCAGGAAATGAAATGTCCTATTTCATTTTGCTCAGACCACCCAGCAAAAGACTGGGCCAACGCCCACCAAGGTCAGAATGGAACTCAGCGCTGCCCACGAGCAATCTCTGAAACTTGAGACACCTGGGCCTTGCACGAGCGCTCTGGGTACCCTTGACCTCAGCCACGGGGCTTCTGTGCGCATGCGCAGTTGACATCAGTCTCTGACCCGTGCACCGTTGCTTGGTTACAGCCATTCTCTGGGCTGAGAGATTCCAAACTTCCTAACTGCCCTGCTGGGATAGTGTGGCGACAGGGAGTTGGCTGCTCTAGAGTCTGCTGTTGGTTGGGCTCGGGAGAAAAAAAGCGTAAGAAGTGCTGAGGAGGTTCTGAAGCCCTTAGGCTTGGCCATGAAGAAGGTTATTGGCTTCGGGCTTCGGAAGGTTTTCGGAAAGAGATCACAGAGCGATGGTCTTGGCAGGCATCCTTGGACTGGAGATGGTGTCTCCTTGCAGTTTGGGTACCACATCCAAGACAGAGATCTCCCCCAAATCCACAAAGCTGCCTGCAGGGGCGACGTATCAGAAGTGAAGAGGCTTCTCTCGCGCCATCCAGAGAGATTGAATGACAGAGACAAGCAGAAGAGGTGAGAGGGCCTGCGAGGCCAGTGGGCACGGGCGGGCCTGGAGGAGGCTGGGGGACCTGGCAGAAGGGCTCAGCGGCCCAGGCTCATCCAGGTGGAGCTCAGCCCTCCTGTCACCCAGGGCGCTGTGCTGTGTTCCCTCGCGGGTGGGGACCTTACCCGGGTGCCAGTGCCCAGGCCGACTTTGTGAGCACCAGGAACAAAATCTCAAGGACCCGTCACTCATAATTCCCCTTATAGAGCACTTTACTGACAATGTTAAAGCGATTTAACTAAATATCAATAATAGAAATGAAAAGAAGTATATGCAGCATTTTATTTTTGATGTCCACAGTTTTAGACCATATTGATAAATACTATAGAAAAGTGCTTAATGAGAAAACGAATTCCCATAGTAGATCAACTTGTGGGCTAAAAATTCTTCAGCTAAAGCCCAGTATCCGTTTTCCATCAGTGTCCACCCAGGTATGTACGGTGTTCACTGAGGGGCCTTAGAAGGGAAGCTTCCAGGGGCACATGCTGTGGGCTTGCCTAGGAAGACTCGTTTTCTCCCCGTGTGTGCTCTTCCTCTAGGTATCAGTTTTACATAAGCCGGCTAAACTCTCAGGGCTTTACAAGTTTGGGTTGCACGTGCTGTCTCTTTGATTGTGGTGATGACATTAAGAATCGTTTTGCACAGTAGACAAAGATTTGCCCTTCTAGGTGTCAACAGGTGCTCTATTGCCACAATTTCTTTACTAAGAGCTGAAAAGAGAGATACATGATTGGAATATAGCTGAAAATGCCCAAACACCCTAATATAGGTAGGATGTTAGAGCTTGATAGTGACGGCATTTCACGTTAGTAGAAAAGATGAATTACTCATGAATGACGGAGAAATACCTGTTAAGTATTTGGAGAAAATTCGTTAGATTTTCATATCACAAAAATAAGTTCCAGATGTACTATAGATAAAAACTTATAAATATACGAAATGAGGAACGTACCAGAAGAAAACAGAAATGCCTATTTATACATTTTTTTATGTTGGCGAAGACTTGAAAAGCAAGAGTTCAGAAGGTTGGTTGAGCAATATAAGAAATCAGTAGTCTCTGTATATCAGAAAATAATATTAACAAAATAAAAGAAAATGTACTTGCAAATTATGTACGGCATAAGTATATCAGGGAAAAGTGTATCTTCGTTTTATAGAGAAGTGTCTGAAATCAACAGAAAAAACGCACTCGAATTTTGAATGGGACCAAGTTCTTTCTGTGTATCTGTAAGTGACCAATACTTAGTGTCCCAGGTGAGAAAAGGAATTCAAGTTGAAAGAGAGATGACAACTTCTTTTCCATCCTCCAAGGTTGAGAAGATGAGGAGCCATGGTACTTGTACTGCTGCTTCAAGTTTAAGTTGCTTCTGACTTTTCAAACGGGCAGTTGGTGATAAGTACCACATTTAAAAATGTGTGTTCCCTTTACGCATCAATTCCAAGTACTAAAATATCTTTATGAAATAATTAGATAAATCACATACAATTTGTTTTTCTCAGCACTGCTTACAATATCAATGTATTGTGAAGAACTCACATCAAGGGATTTCGTAAATAAATTGCAGTGCATCCGTAGGATGGAATTACCTGAGACCGTTGAAGGTGGTATGGATGATACATACATGCTCACGTGCAAAGATGTACTCTGGTAGCTCGGAAAAGGAGAAAAGCATTCCTTTGATTATACACACACATGGACTACGATATTATTTTAGCCCAAAATATGTGCAAACTTGATATCTGAGTATTTGTACTGTGACGTTTTCTTTTTAAAAAAATCTGATCTCTACACTGAACATATACAGAAATTCTAGTAATGGTTTATTATTAATAAAGTAATCCCAGGTAATATTTCATTATTCCCAGGTATATGAATCTTGTTCAGATTAAAACAATTTCTCACTTCTATTTTTTAATATATTTTTTTTAAAGATTGGTATTTTTGGCAACTTTTAGCCTCTTCAGAAGTAAAGGCAGTCTTTTTATCTGTGCCTGTAGAAGTTCATGTATCTATATTTCTGTACACACTTAGTTTTTTTTTTATTACATAGTGCTTCATTACCTATAATATTAAATGATTTTTGATTAATCATTTTGGTTCTGTCTTTGTGGAGATCAAAAAAGCACATATAAGTGATTATTACTATTGCAGAAGTACTGCTTTACTATAAAAATGTTGTTTACAAATGTTGAAATCTCCAGCTATAGTTATCCATTCTTTCAATCCATTTATTCATCAAATATACACTGAATAACTGTTACAGAGCAGACACAGTCTACCCAGGACTCTCAGAATCTATCTCTCAGGCCCTTTTCATCCTTAAAAAACTTTATGTTGCCCAGTAGGAGTGAAATGAAAAATTGTAAATGGAAGTATTTGTACCTAATCTCAATTGAAGCTTTTCCTCCCCCATTTCAAACAAAAGGATTTCTACAGTTAGGACGTTGTGAACAGTGACCAAATTTGCTGTTCAGCTAGTGTGCAATAGTATTAAATATGAATATTGATCATTGGAAATCATCCGATTTTCATATAATCTTTGAATCTCCACAGTCAATGAAATGAGCCATCCCTAGTCACTTGACTCCTGAGTCTCCTTTGGCGTCAAGTTTCTTGAAAATCAAAACAAGAATTACTTTGTGATTTTAGTCCTCTTTCCCCGTGATGCTCTTAAGAACGAACATTTATTTAGATGCCAACTTACGAGGAGAACTGCGGAAGGTCTGGTGTGTTTCCATTATTTCACTTCACGTCAGGCACCACGGGTGGTAGGATGCCCGTTCTTGTAAGTACCAGTAAGAAATTATTTAAATGCCGCCAACTATACTTTCAAGGCATTCTGAATTATGCATTGCCTTCCAGTGTCAGAGGTGTTAAAATATGAGAAAAGAAGCATCTTAGAACCACTGCAATGCAGTGTTCTTTCTTAATCCTTAAAACACAGCTGCAAAGTAGGTAGAATGATATCATTTTACTTAATTGAAATGTTGTCTTGTAAAGTAGTAGTGATGGTAATAATTCGGATAATATTACCAAACAGTTATTGAGTGTGTGTTTTGTGCTAGGAACCTAAGTAAACACTTTGCATAGATTCCCATTTAAGCCAACAACAGTGCCCTGTGATGTTAAGTACTATTTTTATCCCCATTTGTTGATGAGGAAATGGAGGCACACAAAGGCTAAGGGACAGCTATTAAGTGGTAGAGTTAAGTTAGGATCAAACCCGAGTTGAGCTGATTCCCCAGGGCATGCTCTCTGTAGTCGCTTAGGCTGCTCTTTCATTAGTGTGGCGAGTAACAAGAGCTCGTGAATGTTGTCCTTTGTGCAGAAGAAAACTCTGTGTTGGTTCTGAAGGCATTGGAGTAGTGTGTCATGTTTACAATTGCATGCAGAACTGCATGTTTGAGACGGTGCCCTGTAATGTCCTAAATGTCCTCTCACCCTCATAGGACTGCTCTCCATTTGGCCTGCGCCTTTGGCCGTCTGGAAGTGGTGACTCTTCTAGCAGAGAAGAAATGCCAGATGAATGTCGGTGACAACAGAAACAAGACAGCTCTCATGAAGGTATGTGGTAGCCAGCTCTGTCAACAGGAGATGGATTTGGTTTAATTATTTAGAATAAAAATGAATTTCTCTCAATTAACTATACCTAATTGTGGAAACTTGTGGAATGCTTACTTTGAATTCCCATAATTTACCGTTTATTTAATGACGTAATCCTGACAGGCCGTGGAGAGCCAGGAAGAGAAGTGTGCAACAATCCTACTAAAACACGGAGCGGACCCACATATGAAGGACTTCCGTAGCAACACGGCTCTCCACTATGCGGCCATGGGGCACAACACCGCGATAGCTGAACAGCTCCTGCAACACCAGGCAGATATGGAAGCAACCAATGAGGTATAGATCCACAGATGTATGTATTTATACACTATTTATAATACATGTGTTTCAGCCACAAGCATTTTATTTCTAGTCGATATATACTGCATGCTGTACATCAGGCCCTGTCGCCACAGAAACAAGTCAAAGCCAAGTCAGGAAGGGGAAATGGGTTGGCCACAGAAAGGGCCCAGCTCTGGCCTGTAACAGTCCTGTTACTGCGTGGGAGTGGGTGCAAGGCTCAGAGCCCACCGAGGACTGAAGACCTGGTGGGCTGGAAGTATGTGGGGGTGGCTGCTACAGGGCAGGGCCTAGGAGATGGGTGCTCCTGGGGGTGGGTGGGAGGAAGGGTGGAACTTGGGTCCCGGCCGGGGAGCTGGCGATATGCAGGTGGGGAGGGGAAGCAGCAGGACACAGGCCCTGAGCAGCCCAGGCCTCGGGGGTTCTGAAGATTGGGGCAGGAGGGCCAGTCACGTTTGGACATCCAGCCGGGGCATCCACCTGTGCTCCTAGCCACTCTGCCAGCCATGGCCCCCCTTGGGGTCTCCACCTCGGAGTGGGGCTCCTGCTCAGCCTCGTGGAGACGCTGGGCGGGTTGTCGTACAGAGGGAGCAGGTGATGGGGTTGCATTCACCCCTTTTTGTTCCTGGACGTACATCACCGCTCGCCAATGCAACCCCAGCAGGAATGCCCTTGGTTGACACAGGAAGGGTCAATTTTACATCTTTGGAAGCTCAAGCGTCCCCTGAATGCAAACAGTTGGAACTCAATTTTCTAAAATTTTACTTTACATGATCATACCTCTAAAGTAGCAGTAGAGGGCACAGCTCTCCTTTATGCACTTGTGACAAATTACTTGTGAAAACACAACTTGTTAGAGGCAACACTTCCTTTTTTAAGTGTTTTTTCACGTCCGAGTTGTTTTCCAATTAATGCAAAACAATGCAGGAAAGCACAATTTGCCTTTGAAATCGGCTTCTCCTTAAAACTCAAACGAACAAAAGCATTTTACAATATCATTGAAAACTTCCTGCTGTTGACAAGTTGCTATTTATAAACAAGTGATTTATATAAAGCTATTTAGCTCCCATTGGCCAAAGCCTGAGAGGGAAAAAGGAAAGGGAAAGGAAATAACTATGAGAAATATGCAGGGGAATTTGGAAATTGAACTATTGAGAGGAAATAACAAGAAGAGATTTTTCAAAAACTCATGGACACAGACAACAGTTCGATATTTTCCAGAGGGTAGAGAGGGGAGGGGTGATAGATGAGGAAAAAGGGTCAAATATATGGTGATGGAAGGAGAACTGACTCTGGTGGTGAACACACAATGCAATATACAGATGATGTATTATAGAAATGACACTTGCAACCAACTACTAACCAATGTCACCCCAATAAATTTAATTAACAAAAAGTGTTTTTTTATTTTTGTTTTCCTTCAGTTTATATGCTTAGTCAAGGTCCTCTGCAGTTTTGGGGGATAATAATCCTTAGCTTGGGAGAGAGAGTCAGTGAGTTTTAAACTCCCCCGAGACCACTTCTAGGAAGGCTCCGAATCCTCCAAATTACAGTGAACAGGTGGCAATTAAGTGGGAAACGAGGGAAGGACAGATAATTAAGTGACATATCATCCTGTTCTGGCAGAAAGAGCCACCTAGGTAAGAGTCTAAACTCTGCTGTGAAATCTAGACTGTCCCATGAGAAGAAAGGAGTTTAGCTTTAACGAAATCAAGTTGCATTTTGAATTATTAATCCCGTTTCCTCTCCTACCCAGGAAATTAAGTGTGCTTTTCATAAGTGACATGTCTCTTCCACTTTTATTTGGCCTAATCCTCAATGTCAGAGGAAATTGGTGACATAGGCGAGAGAAGAGACTGAAGTGATCGTCTACTGGACTAGTTCTCGGCTAGAATTGTGCTGGCAAATCAAAGTCACCCTAGGAACTTTAAAAACACTTACAATCATTCACAAGCTAGGCTCTTCCCTGAAGGTTTTGACTGAGTAAAGCTAATAAGGCCTGGACATGTGTTATTTAGAAATATTTCCCTGAGATTCGGATACAACTCTTGGTGAAGAACTACTAGTGCAATATATCAATTCGCAGATCTCAGATACTTAACTATCTCTAGAAGAGGTGGAGTTTGGGAGGTGATTACCCTCCAGCTCTCTCCTTCCCAACACTCTTCGCCTGACTTTTGAACTGTCTGTACCTCTGGGCTCGAGAAGTGGAAGGAAATATCATTGGCGGTATCTACTGGCTTAAAAAAGAACACCTTTTTCCTTTCAGCCATCAGTCATTCACTGGCGCTCAGAGAATCTTCAGAAATTTGCTGATGGGTGGTCTCCTAATGCACAGAATCGGGCCCTTTAAGAATTTTGCATGTTTGTTTGTGCTCCACTTGTTAGATCAACAAATGCTTACTGCAAGCAGGGTTTCCTGCAGTAATAGGAAATTGTGAGCCTACTTTTTTGCCTGTTGTTCTGTAAATCTCCAGTTTTCTTTTCTTTGTTTTTTAGTTAAATTTATTGGGATGACAGTGGTTATTGTATTTAAATAGGTTTCAAGTGTACATTTCTTTTTATTTTATTTTTATTTTTATTAAATTTATTGGGGTGACAATTGTTAGTAAAATTACATAGATTTCAGGTGTACAATTCTGTATTACATCATCTATAAATCCCATTGTGTGTTCATCACCCAGAGTCAGTTCTCCTTCCATCACCATATATTCGATCCCCCTTACCCTCATCTCCCACCCCCCACCCCCCACCCCCCTTATACTCTGGCAACCACCAAACCATTGTCTGTGTCTATGAGATTCTGTTTCTCATTTGTTTGTCTTGTTCTTTTTGGTTTATATACCACATATCAGTGAAATCACATGGTTCTCTGCTTTTTCTGTCTGACTTATTTCGCTCAGCATTACACTCTCAAGATCCATCCATGTTGTCACAGATGTTCCTATATCATCTTTTCTTACTGCCGAATAGTATTCCATTGTGTATATATACCACAACTTCTTCATCCATTCATCTATCGAAGGACATTTTGGTTGTTTGCATGTCTTGGCCACCGTAAACAAAGCTGCAATGAACATTTCTATAATGCGTCATCTATATGTCATATTATGTGCTCACCACCCAGAGTCAGTTCTCCTGCCTTCACAGTATATTTGACCCCCCTTACCCTCCTCTACTATCCACCGTCCCCCCTTACGTTCTGGTAAGCACTCAACTGTTGTCTGTGTCTATGAGTTTTTGTTTCTTTGTCTTGTTCATCTGTTGCTTTCAGTTTCCTATCCCTCATATGAGTGAAGTCGTATGGTCCTCGACTTTTTCTGTCCGATTTGTGTTGCACAGCATAATAATGTCATGATCCATGCGTGTTGTCCCAAATGGCAGCATTTCATTTGTTGTATGGCACAGCAGTATGCCTTAGTGTATACATACCACATCTTCTTTATCCAGCCATCTATTGAAGGACAGTGTGGTTGTTTCCGTTTCTTGGCCACCGTAAATGATGCTGCAGTGATCGAAAGTGTGTGATAAACTCTCTCAGTATGTCTGGGAAATTCATAGAGCCGTGGCATAATCACGATGGTAGGTTTAAACATGAAATCCCATGAAGTTAGTAGCAATACAGATGGGAAGTGTCAATAATTTAGTGTCAGCAGTCCTCTAATGTAATTATCCATTGGATTAACAATCTGAAAAATGAATACAGATAGATTATGGTTTGAATAAGAATGGGAAAAATTCTTGAAGTGGGTGTAATGAGTCTAAGTGACAGTTTTGTTGCATGTTGGGGCCCAGATTTTTAATGAAGCTTATGATACTAAAAAACGGAAAGATTTTACATACAAATATTCACATTATACACAAACATTTGGAAAAGGCAGATAACAAATCCCAAGTGGGCCATAGACTAGTTGTGGCTCCTCGATATGTTTAGTTTGCCCCCCTATGTTGAACCAACATCGAGAGTTTGGGGACCGATGAAGAAACAACGATGTCAAGCTTCTCTTAACGAATCCAGCCTGGTCCCCTTGAGCCCTGACTACAGTGGGTGTCCTGTGGAGAGGCTGCGCCTCTTCTATGAGACATGTGTTCCCCAGAGTGCTGCTGTCCCCACCTGGGTTCTTCACTTACTTGGGTCCCCTTCTTTGTCTCCGGAAGCACTGGAGTGTGCGATTCCTCTCGTACAGAGTATTTTGATAAACATTTCAAGATTTTCAAGACAGTCCATGTTGATTTATTATATGTGTTCTATGTTAATCTCCTTAGAATGAGAGTAAGTTTTTCAAGCTAGAATTCCTAAGTTGTTTTTCTTTTAAAAAAACAAAAAGAAAAAGAAAAAAACCTTCCTTTTTCATTATACGTCCTATAAATGATCATACCCATGGAAATGGCTTTAAGTCTTATGAGGTCAGTGATGGCTATAGTTGTAGGTGTCATGCATATTCCAGTCAGCATTCTATCTTCCTCCTCAACAGGGTTCCTTAAAACTGCAAGTGATTTAGTCGCTTTCATGATGCTAAAAGATCAGTATTAAAACGTTAACTGATAAGCCATGATATTTTATTTCGGAGTTATATTTTGCCTGAGCCGTAAAATAATTTTAAGTAGCAATTAAAATAGACCCAGAATAAAAACAGATTTTTTCAAAAAGTAGATAGGGATTGGGGTCCCAAGATTATCATCGTAACTGAGAATGAAATTTCACATTGAGCTTACCAACAGCCCAGATAAAAACCCATCATCTTATAATGGGAGAAAACCCATGGACCATTTAGCGATAAGCAATCAAAGGTCATTTGAAGCCTAACTCTTTTTAATTTAGAGTCCATTTCTTTAGTGACCCTTTTGGAGCAGGAGAGCCTGAAGTTGACATCTGGGATCCTGAGAACATGGATAGAAGAGAAGCAAGCATGTTTGCATAAGCTGCAGAAAACCTTCACCTCTGTTGGAAAGCTCTCCAAACTATATCCCTGAAATTCCATGATATTTCAAACGTTAATGTTTGCCACAGAAAAGTATTGTCAAATCGGGAATAAGCAACCTGAAACACTTCTTTAGTAATAGCCATATAAAGCACAGTTTTATAATACTTCTCAAACACAGGTGCTCTTTCTGGAATCTTCCTACTGGGCCACAGTAGTTAATTTCTGGTAAAGTACATATTCTTTGGAATACAATGTAACAAACACTGCCCCAGAAACAATTATTTAGGTTTTCAATTCAATAAAACGACTTAAAGCATTTACGTCTATGATTTCGAGCTTGGAGACACAGGGATGAAGAATAGCCCCTGCCCTCCAAAAGCTCCGGGTTCAGATGGGAACGATGAAATCACTGCAGTGCAGTGCGGTAGAGACTGTGATAGGAGCAAAGATTTTGGAACCAGGGCTGTCAGTGTTTGAGGGGAGTTCTGGAGAATGAGGTGGAAGTTCATCCGTTGGAGAGGAAGAAGGAGGATATTTTAAAGGGAAGGAGCAGCAGATGACAGCACAGAGGGCTACTTTGTATTTACTTTCTCTAGTGTATGTTCAAGTTTAGAGGATCTTTTATGAGTTTTCAAATTTGATGTAGAACTATGTAGTTTTTAAGCTGTAAAATGTTTTCTGTTTTACAGTTTGATTTTACACCACTTTTATTTGCTGTGCATCGGAAGAGCCAGGAAATGGTGGAGTTTTTACTCGAGAGACATGCAAACATACATGCAGTTGATAAGTGGAAAAGGTACAGTGGTTTGTTCTTTTGTTTTTAAACTTAGAACTGTTTTAGAGCGGTAACAGTTACTCAAGTCAGAAAGATTAATAAGAAGAGGATTAACCTATGATTACAAAGTGAAAAATATCAGCACATCGTCCGTTAGGTAGAAAAGCAATTATTCTGACTGGTGAACTGGAAGAACCGTATCCTGCAGGATTCATATTCCTTTATGATACCGACTGATGTCATTTGTCATTGCAGTTTGGGGTCACGTGGTATTATATTAGCTAAAGGGTTTTCACTGTAATTTTACTAGTTTTGTGTAGTATGGGGTCTGACTTAGTTTATGACACAATATGGGATTTAGTCTCTCTGACAGTTTTTTTAACCTCTGCCGCGTATTCAGTTTTCCTTAAAAGATGCACGTTAAAGGTAAATAGGAGTTGATTTTGTTGTTTGGATGACTCTGCTTGAAATTGTTTTCTTCAAGGAATGCTGATGTCATAGGGATTTCCCTAAGTGACTGTGAATTGCTACTACCAGATGTTCCTCCGTTTTTATCCTTTTTCATTTCTAGTCTATTTTGATGTGTTTTTGTTTTATCATTTTTAATTGGTGTGGGTAGAAGGGAGAAAGACAACATTAACTGAATAAACTTCTTCTTTAATGAAACAAGTCATGGATGGGTGATAAAAAAAGAGATGGGCTTTCAGTTCACTCAGGACTGGGTTCAATGCTCAGCTTTCCTACGTGTCACGTGTGTGACCATGGGAACATTACTGTCATCACCACACATGTTTCCCGATGTGGAAACGAGGAAAATCATATCTCCTTCGAGGATGGTCGTGTGTCACGACCTGGCGTGTAATTCGGTGCCCAGCACGTGCTTATGCGCACCATTAACTTCAATGATGACAATGATTGCTAGAATTATTATTAATACTATTGTTTTGAGCCTGCCAACTAGCTTTAATTTACCTGACTTCTAGCTGACTTTGGATGTAACGTATATAAGACTAAGGAAGAAACGGGAAATTCTTCATTGAAATCTTCACCTACTTCAGATAAGTGACCTCAGCAGAGTGACTTGTCTATTAAAGAACTTTAAATTAGCAACTTCTAGGTAGTACCCAAGTGGGGCAAGAGGCTTTTTGTTTTTGTTGTTTTCATGTGCCTTCATTTTAGCTTTGGACATAATTTACAAAGATGAACACTTAAGCATGTAAATGGTCAATTCTATACAGATAAGCAATATATTGCACTTGGTAGAGTCTCTCAATGTTGCTGTTTAGGTAACTTACAGTTCCTAAGGGTGAAGTTGTCTGTCTGTTATTTCAGAACAGCCCTCATGCTTGCTGTAAAGGCTAAATCCTCAAATATAGTCCGGCTGCTGCTTCAGGCAGGTGCAGATGTCTTTGCTCAAGATGACTTTGGATTCACTGCAGAAGAATATGCTTTATCTAAAGGTTTGAAGGAGTAAGTGTTTACATTGACATGCTAATTATCACAAAACTGAACTTCCAAATACTTTAACTGTTACTTCTTAGGTAACAGGTGAGACTTCATAACTGGGTTCAGGCAGTGGGGGCATGGCAGTGAGTTAGTAGATATCCTCAGCCAGAAACCAAACAAACGGTCAGACGTGGAAGACGTAGCAAAGGGACAGATTCCTTATCCCAGAACTTTGAAGACCTTTATCTCTAGGGATCCCAACATTCTCCATTTCATTCCAAGCATAACCCCTGTGTGTCAGGTACCAATAATGTCTCTTCTCTGACTTTTTCAACTAGTTATTTGGGGGTGTAAAATGTACAGTTTAGCAGGAAATTCTCTATTTTCTGGAGGCTATCGGCTATGCTCTCCCCCTTGAAATTTTCAAGAAGCCAAAGTGTTCCCTAAGTCCAAGGGGGACCATCCTCTTTCACAAGTCAGATGGAGAGGGAACGAAGGTCATTCTGGTCATTCATTGGTTTCCATTGATTGTGTTGCTGCAGGCTTGCTGTAGCAACGGGTCCTGTCGTCATGACTACCTGTGCTCCCAGGTGCCCTTGCTGATCCCGAGTCCTCGGTGTTCGTGGTTTTCCACACTTGGACTTCCAAGTGACGATATTTTTTACTTGACACGCATGTGTTTGTTTACATTCTCAGCCCCTATTCCAGAGCACCAGCACCCTGTCCCGGGAGCTTGGACTTCTAGCTTTAGCCACACACACCCTTCCCCAACACTGAAAAACAAAACTATGCGGGGCCCACATCTTAGCCCAGACCTCATGATGACTTACCCTTTTGAGTGTCTTGTTTTGTCTTCTGCTAGCACATGTTAGTTGGAACATTCTGAGCTGTCAGAGAGGTGCCAGTAATGCTGCAGGAAAAGATCAGACTTTCCTTTCTCCTTTGTTACCAGATCTGTACGCCAAGGCCACTTGCTATCCCATGGAGTATCTTTCTTTAGGTCCTGGAAGGTCCCGTAACGCCTTTCCCACAGTAGCAGGCACTAACTTGCCTGTGATTCCTTAGTTAAGATGAGGCTCAGTGATCTGTTTTCCAAAATAATGAAAATCTGTCAAGTGACTTGACTCTCCCTCAAGTTTCAGAATATTTAAAGTTTTGCCTGACATGGAAGCCAGTAAACAGGAAGCTCTGGATCTAAAGGAGGTTACTTGGTGTTAGACTAGCTGCACCCCTTCCATGCCTCATGAATGTGCATGTGTTATATCTTCCAAGTCAACTGGGGATGCCTAGGAAGGTTAGAAAGATCTGATAGTTCAGAGTTTCAGGAGGTAGTCATGAGACAGAAGTAGTCCAAGCCAGGTCTTGACTTCTATACGTTTTCTGCCACTGGTGTGATTAGCTACGATAATAGGGGGCAATTATGTTATCTGACTTATTGAGGTAACATATTTCTAAATGCCTTTAATTACAAATTACATAATAGCTGAGATGTACTGAATTACAAACCACAAAGAAAGAGTAGCTAATAACCAACATTTAAAACATTTTCTGTAAACTGCAGCATTTGAATGTTAAATAGAACCTATGAGAAGCACACATTAGATTTATTTGGAATTCCAAAACAATTTCAAAAACTAAAGCTCAAAAAAACTTATTCCATTGCCTTCCATTTTGTTGTATTATCTATTTGATCCTCTGACAACCTATAAAATAAGGCAGTGAGCTGCTTGGTTTGTAGAGGAAAACTCTGAGCCTAACAGCAGTGACTTCTCCGACAATGGATCTTGTGGACTATGGAACTAGGATTTCTCAGTTCTCGCCACTTGCCCCTGCTAATTCTAATTAACTGACTGAACTATTCTGCCCTCACCATGACTGGTTCACCTTGCTTTTTTGTCTTCTTTAATCACATGCTTAAGAAAAATTTTGTACAACTTACCATGTTGTTGTTTTTTTAACTTAAGTTGATAGGGGTGACAACGGTTAGTAAAATTACATAGGTTTCAAATGTCCAATTCTTTAATATATTGTCTGTATATCACATTGTGTGTTGACCACCCAGAGTCAGTTCTCCTTCTGTCACCATGTATTTGACCCCCTTTACCCTTTTCTACTATCTATCCCCTCTTCCACTTACTCTCTGACAGCCACTGAACTGTTGTCTGTGTCTATGAGTTGTTTTTTCTTTGTTTGTCTGTAGAACTTACAAAATTGAAGCGTATGGGATAATTCAAGTTTTTATATTAGCTCAGACATTACCTGAAATACTCTAAGAATTCCATGTTTTGATAAATGTGTTCCTGTCAGTTATACCACAGTAATATTATCACCTCTTTTACACATAGCGACGCCAAACTAATTTCTGATTGCAAAAAAGAGAGGAGATGGAAAAAGTCTTCTGACAATAACAGTCGAGGTAAGACTCCTAATAGTGAAGTATACTTTGTGGTCCTACCAGACATACAGTAAGACTAAGAAAGTTTTGCTATTGAAAGAGCTGTTAAAGCAAAATGTGTATATTGCATGTATATTTTTTCTTTCTTAGTTAATGTCTTTCTTAATAGTCTAGTATTCAGAATTATTATAAAAGTGAATTGTCGGTATTTAAAATCTGAGAGCGTATTGTGTGAAAAGAAAGTCATTTATCTAGTCATGACCCCTACAATCCCATATGATATTTGTGTAAATACGAAAAATGATTTTTAAATCAGTATGTTGTATGTTTCTTCTATAATCAATCACCTTGCAACAAGTTGGACTTGTTCTAAAAATGGACCTTTGTTTAAATTTTACATCAAATGGCTTACAGGTAGTGAATGAATTCTTGTGATTACATTGTGGTTTGTCTCACCATAATGTAACTAAAACTAGGAACTCAACAATACCTTCCTAGTCCCATAAACAAATGGCAAACAGTAAGAACTGCAAAACTTAGCCAGTGTGAAGGAATCGCAGTGAGACTGTTTTTGAAAGGTATCTCCTGATGCAAGTCAGTAAAGCTGTGCCTTGCTGAGAAGCATGGGTTATTTTCCATGTGGCTATGCCAACAAGTTCTCACTAGTATCACCTTTTTTCCTCATAAGTCAAAACAGAGTGAGACATGTTGACCTCATTAGAAGAAGCTGTTTTCTTCTGTTCGTTGGATAGTTGTCATGACAGTGTAATTTCTCTAGAACAAGATGCTCTGTAGCCATTAGTGAAAAGATAATCACAATAAATGTTCCCATAGCCCAACTTAGGACTCGAAAGATGATAATAAAAGTACAGAAAAGTTTCACAATGACAAAAACGCTATTCTACTCACTGGATGTGGCACCTTGTGCATTGTACAACATGAAATGCCCGAGGACCCCTTAAACATAGTAGACCTCTATCAAAGCACTTGTGTCGGTGGTTTTGCAAGTTATAGGAAACACAGAGATGAGACGGAATTTGATCTTTAATGTGCCCCTAATACTTTAGAGCTGTCCCTGGTTTATTTCTGGGGTTTCTTAAAACAGAATTTTCAAGGGCAATCTTTTCATTCATTTATTTATTTGCCTCTGCAGCCGTTTGCTATGTAAGCATCAGGTGTCTTTTAGGTACTAAGTATTATTTTGATGTTGCAGAAGACAAGCGTTTTAAAACCACAGTCCCTACCCTCCAAGAGCTTGTTCTTATCATTGTCATTGCTATTATTTACTATACGTTACACAGTGCTTACTAGGTGCCAGAGCCCACTGAGAGCTTATCATTATCATTATTGTTTTTTATTGGGTGTGTAGTATGAGATCTGACAATTAAGTTCGAGAACTCGCCAGCGTGCACTTACATTATTAGCAGCACTGTACAAACAGCTCAGTAAGGTTTCATAACCTTGGTATATCAGTGTCTCAGAGCTGTGTTCGTGTTGACGTGTGGCAGTGTCTTGCTGAGTGGCGCTCATTATTGTTGTTGCATATTTTTGTGTGCCATTGCGAGGCTGTCTGAGCTTGAATTAGAGCTATGATCAAACATTAAATTTCTTGTTAATCTTGGCAAGAGTGGAAGTCAAATCAGGAACATGTGAGTCCAGGTTCATGGGGATAATGTCGTGAAGAAAACGGCCATGTACAAATGGATTAAACGTTTTTCTGAGGGGAAAGATTGCGTCACTGATGAAGAGACGTCAGGGTGGCCAATAACGACCAGAACTGAGGAAAACATTGCAAAAGTTCATCGAATTGTGAGTCAAATGCATCGGCTGACTGTGAGAAGCATAGCAGACCAAGTACACATCGATAGAGAAACAGGAAAATTTTAACTGAAAATCTTGGCATGAGAAAGGTGTGTGCAAAAATGGCTCCAAAGGAGCTCACTGATGAACAAAAGCAAAGGAGAGTCAAAGGTTGCCAAGACCTTTTGGATAGTCAAGACAATGTTTTGAGCCGTGTTTTCGCTGGTGATGAAACATGGGTGTACCATTACGATTCTGAAACAAAGCATCAAAGTGCACAATGGAAGTCAGCCAATTCTCCACGACCAAAAAAGTTCTGTCAGTCCAAATCAAGAGTCAAAACAATTTTACTAACCTGTTTTGATATCAGAGGGATTATTCATGATAGATTTGTACCAACTGGACAAACAGATAACAATGTTTAGTTTTGGGAAGTTCTGAAAAGACTGCATGAAAATGTTAGAAGAAAACAACCTCAACATTTGGCCCACTATTCATGGCTGTTGCATGACGGCAACGCATCAGCTCACACGGTACCGTCTGTGAGAGAGATTTTAGCCAGTAAACAAATAACTGTATTGACACACCCACCCTACTCATCTGATCTGGCCCCCAATGACTTCTTTCTTTACCCGAAGATAAAGGAAATATGGAAAGAAAGACATTTTGAAGACATTCAGGACATCAAGAGTAACACGATAACAGCTCTGATGGCCATTCCAGAAAAAGAGTTCCAAAGTTGCTTCGCAGAGTAGACGAGGTGCTGGCGTCAGTGCACAGCTTCCCCAGGGGTGTCCTTCGAAGGTGGCCATAGTGATACTCAGCAGTGAGGTATGCAGCACTTTTTCTAGGGTGAGTTCGTGAACGTAATTGTCAGACCTTGTGGGCCAGACACTCGATGTCCATGCTGACGATTTCGGTTGTAAAAATCTGGGTAGGATTTTAGGGAAGTGTGCAGCGTGAGTGGGAGTTGGCCAGATAAAGAGCAGAAGGACCGTGTTGGGCAAGGGAAGAATAATCAAGATCACAGGTTTGGCAGAAGGAAGTGCAGACATAGGCTAAGACACACAGTGACCTTTGCAGATTTACGAGCAGTTCAGTTTTGATGGTATGAAAAGCGTGCTGTGGGAATGGTTGAGAAGGTGGTGAATACCTAGGTAAGGCAAGCTTAGGAAAGTCTTTAGTTCTAGACAAAGGAGTTGCTCTTATCCTGTAGGCCTTGGGAAGTATATCAGTTAGAATGTTTTAGCCGCAGGTAATAGGTGACCTAATTAACAGTGGTTACCACAGGAGGAACCAGGATGGTTTTGGTGGGTCTGTGATGCCATCAGGATCCCTGTTGTTCTCCCTGTTTCAGTTGTGAGGTCGTCAGTGTTTTGTTTAGGTCCCATTTGCTGGCTGGTTAATTAGCAACGGTTCCAAGCATCATATTCTCACATGACGATATCCAAAGACTGAGGACTGCGTTTCTGCAGGGGTTTCTATTTTCCTTTTATGTTTTATGAAAATATAGTTGGCATACGATATTATATCAGTTCAGGTGTAGAACATAGTGATTTGACATTGCTATAACTCGTGACGTGATCACCACAGTATGTCTAGTAAGCATCTATCACCCTTCAAAGTGACTGCGATATTTTTGACATGTTCCCTGTGCCGTTAACTGCATCCCTGTGGCTTAGATATTTCATCACTGGAGTTTGTACTTCTCATTCACTTTCCTTTTCATTCATCTCTTCAACTCCCTCTCATCTGGGAACAGTCAAGGAGCTTTTTCTAGCTATCGGTCTGTTTCTGTTTTGTTTGTTTTGCTTTTTTAGGTTCCACATGTAAATGAGATCATAAGGTATTTGTCTTTCTCTGTCTTCTTTCACTTCACATAATACCTCTAGGAACGTCCATATTGTTACAAAGGGCAAGATTTCATCTTTTATGGATGAGTTAGTATTATATCAATGATATTATGGATGAGTTAATTATTCTAATATCAGTCATAGTATTACTGTATACACACACACACACACACACACACACACACACACACACCTCCCACAGACACACATATCAAATCCTCTTCATCCAGTCATCTATTGAAGGACACCTATGTTGCTTCCATATCCTGGCTACTATATATACTGCTGCAGTGAGCATAGAGGTGGAGATATCTTTTCAATTTAGTGTTTTGGTTTTCTTTGGACAAATACCCAGATGTAGAATTGCAAGATCTCATGGCAGTTCTATTTGTAACTTTTTGAGGCATCTCCTTACTGTTTCCCACAGTGGCTATAACAATTTACAAATCCAAAAACAGTGCAGGCTCGGTTTTCCCTTTCCTCCACTTCCTCGCCACCATTTGTTATATGGGACCATTTTGATGATAGCCATCTGACAGTCATGAGGAGGTATTGCACTGTGGTTTTGATTTGCCACAAGCCATGATAAACAGTGATGTCCAGCTGTGTGATTCTTTTAATAGAAAGAAAACTGAGAGGCTGCCAGTAGACCCACGTGACATTTACAGGCTGGGGTCTGGCACATGCTGGTACCCACACCAGTTAGTGGTAAAGCAGTCACTGATTAGCTTAGTATCATCATTTTTCTCTGTGGAGCTGGAGAGAGGCCATGCTCTTTGTGTATTGGGACAGGAAATATCCACAGAGCATTGTGGTTCTCCAGTGAGAATGAAGACGAAGAAATGGCAAGTGGGCAGGGACTCAGCAGTGGTTACTGCAGGGATCATGGGAGAGTTTTGAGCAGACTAGGAAAAAGATGAGATGGCATTCGGACACTCTGGTTGTGGTATAAAGCAGGGACCAGCAAGCCTATTCTGTAAAGGGCCTGATTTTAGGCCATGTGGTCTCCGTCATACCTACTCACGTCTGCCATTATGGTGTGAAAGCAGTCGTGGGCCAACTGAATGGGCAAGCTGTGCTACAGTAAAGCTTTATTTACAAAAGCAGATGGCAGGATGAAGTTTGCTGGCCCCCTCACATAGAGGCTAGTTTGTAGAAAAGCGCCTACAAATAACTGGCAGACAAAGGAGGCTTTTACTTCCTTGAACTAGTATCAGTGCGCTATGATGTTTTCAGCCATCCATTTTGAGAGAAAAAAAGTCAGGAAGGTTAATTTATTCCATTTAACATGTTGGTGTTTGCTGGCTTATATCTTTCTCATTTGTTTTGCTGACAATAAATCCTATTCATTTAGGAAGTAACCATAACACTAGGTGGTGTTTCATTTTTTCCCCCCCTGTGAAAGCCATCTGCTCAGAGCCCCTGTTTGACTAGGGCAGTGGCTGTGGCAAAACAAAGCAGAGCCTGGAGAGTGTTATGGTTAATACGATTTAGTGATGATTGAATGTAAAAAGATAGTGGAGAGAGAGAAAGTCAGATGATTCCTAGGTTTCCAGATTGTGCACTAGCATTTCAATGGGACATGAGAAGAGTGACTAGGACATTATCAGATGGAGAGCAAAGAGCAGCAGGTCAATAGGGAAGCACGTGTTTTTCTCTGAATGTTGAGTTTCTTGGTATATCCATGGGTAACTCATCCTACATGTTGGATATAATTTTTTGTTTCATTTTCACTTACTCTGTTAACCACTGCCTTTTCATACGAGAGCTATGTTTTTAGTTTTAGAAGAAATGAAGAAATTTAGAAACCAAAGGAACTCTGTAATCAGTGTACATTATTATACTACAAGTGATAGTTATTTGTTTTGGGGGGGTTTTGTTTGTTTGCTGTTATTCATTGGCTTAGGATCTGATGATATATGACTTACAAGGTAAAAAACCATGATTTCTATACGCATTTGCCACTATGGTGAGGGATGAGAAAAATGGCATCACACGCTGCTATACAGCAATGACTCTTTGGACCTTCCTGCTCTATGAGGTGAGTCCGGATAGACTCTCAAGCAATGAGGGAAACAGTCTCAGGGGTTGTACTTGATAAAACTGGAATCACAAAGTCTTTCATACTTGCCCTACATTGGAGAGATGGCCGGAAAGAGTCTGTTTCCATGTTTTGCCGTGCTGCAAATTAGACTGCCTCTTGACTAAGCTGCTAATAACAGGGTGTTTCATCCTAAGCTGAATACCCTTGACCGAAGAGCGGCACCAGTGGTACTGTGTAAGAGCAAAAAAGGGTTCAAACTGCTCTTCATGACGGAAGTCCAGAAACATCATGCTATTTAAATTTGACCTTGTTAGCTTATGATACTAATTTTACTACTGATACCATTTTCGTTCATTCTGATGGGTCTGGTTAGGATTACAATCATTGTAAGTAGCACTTGACTTGCAGCTATCAAATTTTTGCACATCCCGTTTATTTTTCTTTCATTTGATATAAATATATAATACAGACAAACATACATAAGGACATACATATACATATATATGTGTGTGTATATATGTATGAACATATAAATATAAATATATATACACACATATAAATAGGAGAAATGTAAAGGATCTGCATGTATTAATTGCCGACCAATAGTATCATTACTATTCATTCTACTATAGCCTTCAGGGGTTGTCCCAAAGAAATGTTTTTACATCACTTCAGTCTGACGCTTTCAAAATTCTGTGTTTTTCTGTTGTGTATTTACACTTTATTTGAATTTTTTCTTTAACAGTGGATGAGTGTTCTACATGCAACAATGCGAGGAGGTAGGATTTTATGGATTTCTAAAATTGCATGTTAACTAAGAGACTGCAGAGAGAAGCCAGTAAGCTTTAATGAGTGTTCTGCTCTGGATTAGGCCCTGTACTATGTGCCTAACATTGGTTCTCTCAGGTCGTCGGCACAGTAACTTCGCAAAGGAGCTGTGCTGTTCGGCCTGGTTTTTATTCATTAGACGTGTGTGTTCCGGGAGGTGGATTAGTTGACCCCTGTACCATAGTTACAAGTGGCTGACCCGTGATGTGACCTTCGGCCTGCTTGGCTTCCCAAGCCCCTTCTCTTGTCCCTCAGCCTGTACTGAGAAGTGCCTGGACGGGTCTGGATTCAAGGTTCAGGTGCAAGTCAGGTGGACTCAGAGAGTCCCGTTTAGTGACGTGTTAACACTGATTGAGAAGTGTCCTCCCAAGCCCAGTGAGCGCAAGCTCTTGTGTTAATGTACTCCACAATTGCAGCAGTCTCGAGAACCTTGTTTTCACCATCAGTGTTGAAGGCAGATCTCAGTTCGCTGTGGCCACAGAACCACAGGTTGTGCATAAGCAAGACCTAATCAGGCAGGTGTTTTCAGGTATAATGCGATGTAGCCTTCTTGGGACGAATCGTTGTTCTGTAAGTGAAGAACATGTGTGTATAGATCATGTTGCATTACTGCAGCACAAATTGAGATGATATTTCCAATTGATTTCTCTACTTACTGATGTCTCAGCCTGTGTTTCTCTTCTGGCTGATACCTTTCCCTTGTTCTTGGAAGTTCTTTCCTTTTTTCCAGACTCTTTCTTCCTTCTTCCATGACTTTTCTTGATTTTTTACCTGTGTCTCTGCTTTTCTCAGGGTTTTTTTTTTTTTGCTGTTCTGTTACTTTTTTCCACTTCTGCCAGCTAAGTGTTCTCCATTTTTCTAGACAGAATCAAAAGTCCATAGAATTCCAGGTGTTGAAGGGATGTTAGCAATTAATTATTCAAATACCCCCTAGTACTTCATGCTGCCGTTAATGTTTTGGTCAAGTGGTTGATCACATGAGTTTGAACTCAAAGAGATTATGTGACTTATTTGAGTACAGTGAGTGATGAAATGAGATTAAGTGTAGGTGTCTAAGCCCAGTACACTTCCTTCTTTATCATCATTTGGGTGAGTGTTTTAATAATGGAAAGGTCTAGTGACTGCAGTGGAAGAAGATAAGAATGGAATTAGCAGTTGAATCCAAGTTTCAAGAGGAACAACACAGGTTGGGATAGGAATAAGGCTTTTAGAGCAGAGATTAGAGATCAGATAAGGGAAAAGAGATCAGAATAGTAGGGTATGACAAGGTAAAGAGAAATTACAAGAAGGAAGGACACAGGATGTTGGTAATCGTCTAAAAAAGCAGATTAAAATAAGGGGTGCAAGAGCGTCCTGAAAATCTTGCTGCTTTTGTTTGCTAAATTGGAAAAGTAGCAAAATGTAAGTTTTGTATCAAAACACATTATACTAATTTGAGCCCTTGGAAACATTCTCTTAATAGCAAGTAGGAATGTGGAATCATCCACCTGCACCCCAGCTTACCTAGGGGGCTTATGTCCCTCGAGTGCTAAGGCACTGGAGATTGCTGAACTACATAGATCACTCGCCCAAGGCAGGTGTCTCGTCACCTCCACCTCTTTTCCCAATGTGCTAATGTCCTTCCCATGGATATGGAGGGTTGGGCAGAGATAGGACTGATTGTGAAAACAGTAATGGAGTTGGGTCGGTGGTAACATGCCTGTGTTAGGACTGGATGACCGAGGCTCCATTTAGCTTATTTTCCAGGAACAGGGAAATGGAGAACTCCTACTGTGGGTCATTTGAGCCCATCCTTGTTTCAGGAGTCTGTGCTTTCGTAGGCTGAAGTTTTGGAGGTTGGAGATTGCCAGGAAGCTGTGAGGACAAGTGGTCTGGGAGTGGGGAGGCTAAGAACATACATATTTGTTCTTTGACTGTTGTACGTGTAACTTGCAAATATTTCACACATTTCAGGGAACTGATTGTAGTATTTCAGGGTGAAAGGAATGAATGGCGCGATTTAATAACTGCTTTCTACGTTAAAGCAAGACTGCCATTTTTGACTGACGCAGATTAATCTTTGAACCAGGGACAGACCATGGAGAAGGGTCAGTGTATCTTTCTACCTTGATTTAGGTCCTCGCTTTTGTCCCAGTTCAGGTTCCAGTTATGTCAGCTATTAGTTGCGTTTCAATTCAGCCTTCAGGACTTTTGGTGAAAACAAGGTACTCTCACGTGTTGCCAACATATTGGCTGTCATTCTTTGTTACAGAAACTTAGAGTGTATCTTCATTAAATATTGCATGAGTTGGGAGTGGTGGAGGCAGAAATAGGTAACTAATAGCTTTTCTAGCACATCATACAAATTTTAATCATATCAAGAAACTTCATTTCATATGCAGATAGCTGACCTTTTACGCCCTTTGTTGTTGTTGATTTTGTCAAGAAATGAACTCACTTGTTTTTGTTGTGTGTCTTGACCCTAAAGTGTTTCCCGCGAAACTTGCAAGAATGATTCCTGGTCTGTATCAGCGGAACGGCTCGTCGATGTTGATACCAAGGTAAAGTGCTCCTTTGTGAAATTAACTTTTTTACTCTGAATTTAGTTTTTTAGCATTTACTTGTAAAATTTAGTAGTGTTCCAACTATCATTGTTTTATGTTTGTAATGGAAAATTTGTCACTGTGAACCGTTTTATAAAATATCACCATTCGAGGGTTTTTTTTTTCCTTTAAATTAAAATTTATTGGGGCGCAATTGTTAGTAAAGTTACATGGATTTCAGATGTACAATTCTGTAATACATTATCTATATCTCACATTGTGTGTTCACCAGCCAGAGTCAGTTCTCTTTCCATCACCACATATTAAACCCCATTTACCAATGGTCCTATTTCATCTTTTCTTACCACCCAATAGCATTCCATTATTTATATGTACCACAACTTCTTTATCCATTCATCCATCGAAGGACATTTTGGTTGTTTCCATGTCTTGGCCACCATAAGTAAAGCTGCAATGAACATTGGAGCACACTTGTCTTTATGGATAAATGCTTGCAGATTTTTGGCGTAGATACCCAGGAGAGGGATTGCTGGGCCATATGGTAATTCTATTCGTAACTTTTTGGGGAACCTCCACACTGCCCTCCATAGCGGCTGCACCAGTCTGCATTCCCACCAACAGTGTATGAGGGTTCCTTTTTCTCCACAGCCTCTCCAACACTTGTTACTATTTGTCTTGTTGAACATAACCATTCAAACTAGGTGAGGTGATATCTCATTGTGGTTTTATTTGCATTTCTCTGATGATTAGTAATGTTGAGCATTTTTTTCATATGTCTATTTGCGATTTGTATGTCCTCTTGGGAGAAATGTCTCTTCAGGTCCTCTACCCATTTTTCAGTTGGGTTGTTTGTTTTTTTGTTGTTGAGTTGCATGAGTTCTTTGTATATTTTGGATATTAGCCCCTTATCAGAGGCACTGTTGGCAAAAATCTTCTCCCATTCAGTTGGTTGCCTCTTTATTTTGTCGATGGTTTCTTTTGCTGTTCAGAAGCTTTTAAGTTTGATATAGTCCCATTTGTTTATTTTAGCTTTTACTTCCCTTGCCTATGGAGTCAAATTCATAAAATGCTTTTGAACCCAAGGTCCACAAGTTTAGTACCTATGTTTTCTTCTATGCAGTGTATTATTTCAGGTTTTATGCTTAAGTCTTTGATCCATTTTGAGTTAATTGTGGTACATGGTGACAGATAGCAGCCCCGTTTCATTCTTTTGCACGTGGTTTTCCAATTCTAGCAGCACCATTTATTGAAGGGGCTGTCTTTTCTCCATTGTATGCTTTTTTGCTTCTTTGTCAAAAATTATCTGTCCATGTTTATGTGGGTTTATTTCTGGGATCTCAATTCTATTCCACTGGTATGTGTCTGTTTTTCTGCCCATACCATGCCGTTTTGATTATTGTTGCCCTGTAGTACGAGCTCAAGTCAGGGAGTGTGATACCTCCGGCGTTGGTCTTTTTGCTTAGGATTCCTTTGGCCATTTATGTCTTTTGTGGTTCCATACAAATCTGATGATTTTTTTGTTCTATTTCTTTAAAAGGTGGTATTGGGATTTTGATGGAGATTGCATTAAATCTGTATATTGCTTTGGTAATACGGCCATTTTTAATTATGTAGATTGTTCCAATCCATGAGCATGGAATGTCTTTCCATTTCTTTGTGTCTTCTTCAATTTCTTTTAAAAATGTCTTATAGATTTCAGCATGTAGGTCTTTCACTTCCTTGGTTAAGTTTATTCCTAGGTATTTGATTCCTTTTGTTGCAATTGCAAAAGGAATTGGTTCTTTTCCTTTCTTTTTCTGAGATTTCATTGTTAGTATATAGGAATGCAATGGACTTTTGTACGTTGATTTTGTAGCCGGCAACTTTATTTACTGTATTCATTGATTGTTTTTAATAGCTTTTTGGTGGAGTTTTAGGCTTTTCTATGTATACATCTACAAAGATTGACAATTTAACTTCTTCTTTCCCAATTTGGATGCCTTTTATTTATTTGTCTTGCCTGATCGCTCTGGCGAGGACTTCCAACACTGTTGAAAAGCAGAGGTGATAGGGTACAGCTCTGTTGTGTTCCTGAACGTAGAGAAAAGGGTTTCAGTTTTTCACCATTAATTATGAGATTAGCTGAGGGTTTGTCATATATAGCCTTTATTATGTTAAGGTAGTGTCCCTCTATACCTATTTATTAAGTGTTCTAATCACAAATGGATGTTGTAGCTTGTCAAACGCTTTTTCTGCATCAATTGATATAATCATGTGATTTTTGTCTTTTATTTTGTTTACGGGATGAATCACATTGATGGATTTCCGAACGTTTAACCATCGTTGTGCACCTGGGATGAATCTGCTTGGTCATGATGACTAATCTTTTTAACACATTGTTGCATTCGATTGGCCGAAATTATTGATTTCATTCCCCAAATTGACTCTCGTATCCCCGTGGCACTCTTGTGGTTACCAACTGTGCATTCTAATCCCCTCACTTTCCCCCTTATCCCCACCCCCCATCTAGCAACCCTCAGTTTTTCCTCTATGTGTTTGAGACTGTTTCTGATTAGTTCATTCATTTATTCTTGTCTTTAGATTCCACATATAAGTGAGATCATATGGTATTTGTCTTTCTCTGTCTGACTTATTTCACTTAACATAATGTTCTCTGGGTCCATCCATATTGTCGCATGGTAAGATTCCATTCTTCTTTATGGCTGCATACTACTCCATTGTATAACTGTACCACAGTTTCTTAATCCAGTCGTCTACCGATGGGCATTTCGGTTGTTTCCATGTCTTGGTTATAGTGTATAGTGCTGCAGTAAACATAAGGGTGTATAAATTTTTTTGAATTAGAGTTTTAGATTTCTCCGGGTAGATACCTAGGAGTGGAATTGCTGGATCATATGGTAGTTCCATTCTCAGATTTTTGAGATACCTCCGTACTGTTTTCCATAGTGGCCGCACCAATCTGCAATCCCACCAACAAAGCACGAGGGTTCCCTATTCTCCACGTCCTCGCCAGTACTTGTTCTTTGTTGATTTGTTGATGACGGCCATTTTGACTTGGGTGAGGTGGTATCTCATTGCAGTTTTTATTTGCATTTCTCTAATGATTGGTGAAGTGGAGCATTTTTTCATATGTCTGTTTCCCATCTTATGTCCTTTTTAGAAAAATGACTTTTCATGTGCTCTGACCATTTTTTAATTGGGTTGTTTGTTTTTTTGGAGTTGAGTTGAGAGAGTTTTTTATAAATTTGAGATATTAACCCCTATGGGATATGCCATTGGCAAATATCTTCTCCATTCAGTAGGATCCCTCTTTGTTTTAGTGATGGTTTCCTTTGCTGTGAAAAAAACTTTTTAGTTTGATGTGATCCCACATGTTTATTTTTTCTCTTACTTCCCTTGCCCGAGGGGATATATCAGTAAAAATCTTACTCCAGGTAACGTCTGTAAAGTTTCTTCCTATGTTTTCTTCTAGGAATTTTATGGTCTCAGATCTTACACTTATGTCTTTAATGCGTTTTGAATTTATTCTTGTATATGGTGTAAGGCAGTGGTCAAGCTTCATTTTTTTGCACGTGCCTGTCCAGGTTTCGCCAACACCATTTATCGAATAGACTGTCTTTACCCCACCGTAAATTCTTGCTTCCATTGCCGTAGATTGAATGGCCATATAGGCATGGATTTATTGCTGGGCTCTCTATTGTGTTCCATTGATCAATGTGTCTGTTTTTACACCAGAACCACGCTGTTTCGATTACTGTAGCCTTGTAGTATAATTTGATGTCAGGTATCGTAATACCTCCCACTTTGTTTTTATTTCTCAAGATTGCCGAGGCTATCCGGGATCTTTTGTGGTGCCATATAAATTTTAGGATTATATGCTCCATTCCTGTGGAAACCATCCTTGGTAATTTGATAGAAATCGCATTGAATCCGTATATTGCCTTAGGCAGTATGGACATTTTAACTCTATTAATTCTTCCTATCCATGAGCATGGTATGTGCTTCCATCTATTTGTATCCTCTTTCATTTCTTTCTTCAGTGTCTTATAATTTCCTGAGTACAGATCTTTTACTTCTTTCGTTAAATTTATTCCCAGGTATTTTATAGTCTTTGAAGCAATTGTAAATGGGATTCTTTTCTTAATTTCTCCTCCTGATATTTTATTATTGGTATATACACACGCAACTGATTTCTGAATATTAATTTTGTATCCTGCTACTTTACTAAATTCGTTTATCAGTTCTAATAGTTTTCTGGTGGATTCTTTAGGGTTCTCTATATATTGTATCATGTCATCTGCATATAATGACAATTTTACTTCCTCCTTACCAATTTGGATGCCTTTTATTTCTTTTTCTTGTCTGATTGCTGTGGCTAGAACTTCCAGCACTATGTTGAATAGAAGTGGAGAAAGTGGGCAACCTTGCCTTGTTCCTGATCTTAAGGGGAATGTTTTAGCTTTTCCCCATTGAGTGTGATGTTAGCTGTGGGCTTATCATATATGGCCTTTATTATGCTGAGATGTGGTCTCTCTATTCCCATTTTCTTAAACGTTTTTATTGTAAATGACTGCTGGATTTTGTCAAATGCTTTTTCTGCATCTAATCGATATGATCATATGATTTTTATTTTTCATTTTGTTAATGTGGTGTATCACATTAATTGATTTGCAGATGTTGAACCATCCTTGCATACCAGGAATGAATCCCCCTTGATCATGGTGTATAATGTTTTTAATGTATTGCTTAATTCTGTTCAGTGATATTGCTTAATTCTGTGTAGAGGGTTTTTGCATCTATGTTCATTAGAGATATCGGCCTATAGTTCTTTTGTTTCTTTTTTGTAGTGTCTGTCTGATTTGGGGATCAGAGTGATAGTGGCCTCGTAAAAAGTGTTTGGGAGCCTTCCCTCCTTCTGAATTTTTTGGAATAGCTTGAGGAGAATGGGGGATAATTCTTTTTTGCATGTTTTGTAAAATTCACCTGTAAAGCCATCTGGTCCAGAGCTTTTGTTTGTTGGGAACTTGTTGATTCCTGACTCAACTTCTGTGGTGGTAATCAGTCTCTTCAGGTTTTCCGTTTCTTCTTGAGTTAGCCTTGGAAGGTTGTATGCTTCTAGAAAATTTTCCGTTTCTAACAGATTGTCTAATTTGTTGGCATATAGATGCTTATAGTAATTTCTTAAATATTTTTGTATTTCTATGTGTCTGTTGTCACTTTTCCTCTTTCATTTCTGATTTTATTAATTTGGGTTCTCTCTCTCTCTCTCTCTCTCTCTCTCTCTGATGAGCCTGGCTAAAGGTTTGTTGACTTTGTTTATTTTCTCAAAAACCAACTCTTGGCTTCATTGATGTTTTTTATTGTTTTCTGGTGTCTATTTCATTGATTTCTGCTCTGACCTTTATTATCTCCCTCCTTATACTCCCTTTGTGGTTATTTTGCTGTTCTTTTTCCAGATCCCTTAAGTGTGAAGGTAAGCTGTTGGTTAGTGATTTTTTTTGTTTCTCTATGTAGGCCTGCAATGCTGTGAATTTCCGTCTTAGGACTGCTTTCGCTGGATCCCATAGATTTGGTCTGTCGTGTTTTGATTTTCGTTTGTCTCGAGACATGTTTTGGTTTCTTCCTTGATCTCATAGTTAACCCATTCATTATTTAGTAACATGTTAATTCAGGCTCCATGAATTTGTGTGTCTTCCAGCTTTTTTTTCCTGTAGTTGATTTCTGATTTTATAGCACTGTTGTCAGAGAAGGCAATTGGTATGATGACTCCTCTGTAATCTGACACTACTCTTCAGTTCAGGGGCCAGCTTGAGTGTCTGGAAAGGCAGGGGTAGGATTGGGAGAGTGGGCAGAGGGGCCCGGGTGTTGTGATCAGGTCCTTTGTCTGACCTAGGGCCCAGCTGGAGGTCTCAGCTGAGGTTACTGCCTCAAATGCTGGATATGCTGGTCTCTCAGCAGGAGAGATCAGCTGTGGGACGCAGGGAAAGAGCCTACGTCTTGGCTCTTGTGGTCTCTGTTCTGTCCTGGGATCCTCTGTGTCTCCACAGCTGCAGGTGCGGGCTGAGGTCGCCACTCCACCCCCTTCTGTGTTCCCCTGCTCGCCCTATTTGCCCACCTTCACGTAATCCTCGAACGAGTCTCTTAGCTGTTCTATGTGATGAGCAGAGTCCTTTGATGGGTTCAATTTGTGGTAAGTTCCGGAGGAGAACTCAAGGAGACCACCTCGCTGCTGCCATTCCTATGATGTCACTCTTCTATGTATCCTTTGATCTATCCTCTTATTTCTTCTTTGACCAGGTCGTTCTTTAAAAGTATGTTGTTCAGTCTCTATGTATTTGTGGTTTTTCCTGCTTCCTTTTTGCAGTTGATATCCAATTTCAAAGCCTTGTGATCAGAGAATGTGTTTGGTATGATTTCAATCTTCTTAAATTTGCTGAGGCTAGTTTTATGTCCCAATAGATGATCTATCCTTGAGAATGTTCCGTACACTAGAAAAAAAATGTATAGTGTGATGTTTTAGGATAAAGTGCTCTATAAATGTCAATTATGTCTATTTCATGTAATGTGTCATTTAGGGCTGCTATTTCTTTCTTTATTTTCTGTTTGGATGATCTATCCATAGCTGTCAATGATGGATTTGGGTCCCCTAGTATAATTGTGTTTTGGTCAATTTCTCCCTTTAGTTCTGTTAGTAGTTGCTTGGTATATTTCGGTGCTCCCTGATTGGGGGCATAAATATCGATGACTGTTTTGTCTTCTTGTTGTATAGTCCCCTTTATCAATATGAAATGTTCATCTTTGTCTCTTGTTACTACCTTTTTTATCCTGAAGTCTGTTTCATCTGATATCAGTATGGATACACCTGATTTTCTCTGGATAGCATTTGCTTGGCGTATCAATTTCCACCCTTTCACTTTGAGTCTACGTTTGTCCTTGTAGCTGAGATGTGCCTCTTGGAGGCAGATATGATTTGGTTTAGTTTTTTGATCCAATCAGCTGCTCTGTGCCTTTCTGTTGGTGAGTTCAGTCCATTTACATTTAGGGTGATTATTGATATGTGAGGATTTCCTATCATTCTATCTCTACTTTTCTGGTAAGACTGTGTCTCCATTGTTTCTTTGCCTTTTTGTTGTTGTCTCTTATTTCTATGTGGTGGTAGTCTATGATTTTTCCCTCCTCTTCTTTCATTACATTATATATTTCAGTTCTGAATTTCTTTTGAGTGGTTACCATTAAGTTTATGTGAAAGAAAGTTTGATATTTAGAGTATTCCATTTTCTCAGCATGCTTACTTTCTCCATTCGCATATTCCGGTTGAGGCCTTTACTTTCCCCCCTTTTATGTTTTGGTTGCCACAAATTGTCCCTGTTGATCTGGTCGAATAGCTTCCTTCGGTATTTCTTGTAGTGCTTGTCATGTGTTAGAAAATTCCCTCAGCTTCTGTATGTCTGGAAAGGTCTTTATTCCTCCTTCATACCTAAAAGATACCGTTACTGCATATATTATCCTTGTCTCATAATTTCTCTCTGTCTATTGTTTGCATATTTGGTTCCACTCCCTCCTGACTTGTAGGTTACCGTCTTCTTTTTCCTGGCTTCCTTGAGGATTCTTTTTTGTCATTGATTTTTGACAGCTTCAATACAATGTGCGTTGGAGAAGGACTGTTGGATTTGAGGTCATTAGGTGTTCTATTTGTTTCTTGAATTCAAGGATCCAGTTCTTTCCACAAGTTTGGGAAGTTCTTATCGACTATTTGTTTGAATATATTCTCTGTTCCCTTCTCTCTTTCTTCCCCTTCTGGTATGCCCATTATTCTTATATTGCTCTTTCTGATGGAGTCACAAAGGTCTTGTAGTCTCACGTCTCAGGTCTCTTTCTCCTTCCATCCTCGTCATTTCCAGATTTCTAGCTTCGATGTCACTGATTCTTTCCTCCACCTGGTCAACTCTACTACCTAAACTGTCTCTTTCATTCGTCATTTCTTTTGATTATGTTTCTGAGTTCATTAAACTGCCTGTCTGTGTTTTCTTGCATCTCGTTGAGTTTTTCAAGAACTGCAGTCTTGACTTCTCTGTTATTTAAGTCACATATTTCCATATCTTTAAGTTTATTTTCTGGAGACTTTTCATTTTCTTTCTGAGCTGTCTTGTTGCTTTGGTTATGCATGGCAATTGATGATTTATTATTTGTCTTCCTAGACATCTGCAGGAGTGAGTTCTGCAACAGGTTGATAGAAAGAGGTCTTTCTTTTGTTTTCCAGTCGGTGTTGGGATAATGTTTTATTTTCTCTCCGACTGCAGCCTTTTATTGTCTCTCACACTGTAGTGTTATGTTTCCTCTGCACTATTCCGGCTTCTCACATAGTGGTGGGATTCCCTGGAAGGCGGGCGTTTCCTCTGTGAACAGTTCACTGGGGTCATAAGGCACTGCCTCCGTGGGGGGATGTGGGGAACTTCTGAAGTTCCAAAGCTCTTCCTGCACCAGATTCAGAGCCCGTGCATTTCAGCAGTTGTGTTCATTCCTGCAGGGATCCGCCCAGATAGGTGGGGACAGGGGTGGGGTGGGTTGTGAAAGGTGGCCCAGAGCAATGGCGGTGACGACCACCTCAGCCAGTCCTGTTTCCACAGCTCCCTGCCCTTTGCTGGAAGTACTTGGGCTGTGAGTCCTTGACTGCCGACCACAGTTCTCAGAACTGCAAATATTCTGTTCGTTTGATCTGACACTGCTACTGTTCTGCTTCTAGCACTGGACAGGTGGGGAAGGGGCGAGCTCTGGGAGGGTAGGGAGGAAGCAGCTAGTCTCTGTGCCTAAGGCTTCCATTCTTTACTCGGCAGTGAGGGCTTAAACCACTGTTTTCAGCCTTCTTCCCTCAGTCTTTGCTCTGACGTCCCTGCCGTTAGTAGTGGGTTCAGCTGTGTTATATGCTGTCCCCTCAGCCCTGTGGGCCATAATCAGAGCCCTAGCAGTCCAAGTTCTTCCCACTCCTGCAGCTGCACTAGTTCCGGGATGAAGGGAGCTCGGAGCACCGAGCTAGGTCTGCGTCCTGAGCCCACACGGCCCCGTGTGCCCACTTCTCCCCTCCCTCCTCCACCGCTCGAGCAATTTGTCCACCTTTAGGCTATTGCAGTAGTGCGGCCCTTAGTCTCGCCGGTCTTCTGCGCAGGGAGTCCTTTGTGAAATTTCAGTTGTTCAACTTGTTGTAAATTCCAGGGAAGATTTCAAGAGGCTCACCTCACACTGCCATTTTTACGACGTCACTCTTTCTTTTTTCCCCTTCACTTTAGGAAGTATTGAACATGGGGAATGAAAAAAAGAAGAGGCTGGGAAATATAGAGTGATAGTAAAATTTTATTGGGAGGTTTCCCACAGTGATGGAGATATGCAATTTGGTTAAGGGTAAGGAATCTTACTGTGATTTTACATTACATCAGCGGGACTTTTAGAATACTCGTGCATACACGAAATCTGTAATGGATTCATTTACTTATTGTAATAGTCATGAAATCTTCCTGGTACATTTCAATTTTAAAACTATGTGGCATATAATATATAGTTCTATTTTATTACACTTTGTATTTTGGTATCATATAGTTGGTAGGCGTGAGTGTTTTCTCTATACTTTTTTCTTTTTCTTTTTTTTTCAGTTATATTCAACTGACATTCAATATTATTTTATATTAGTTGCAGGTATCCTGGGTTCATCATTTTGACTTAAACAATGGTAATTTTGAAAATTGAGAATTCAAGTTCTCTATCTCAAAACCCGTATTACGAACGGATTCCACTATGTCCTCAATCAGTACATTATGAATATATTTAAATGTCTTCATCTAATTGAAGAGTACATGTTTTGCATAAAATAATAACCAGTTTTAGAAGCAGAGATTCTTAAACCATATGGTGAAATGTCAAATTTCAGAAAGTTTTTAGTTTTCTTTATAAATGTAAAATGTTTCATTTCCGTTACAGTTGACATTCAATATGATGTCAGCCTCAGGTGTACAGCATAGTGGTTAGGCATTTATATAATGTGTAAACTGGTGCTCCGATTAGTGTGGAATCCCTGACACCATACTTAGTTATTACAATGTTATTTCCTGTATTCTGTGTGCTGTCCTTGACAGCTACATGACTGTTTTATAACTGCCAGTGTGTACTTCTTAATCCTTTTACCTTTTCAAGCATCCCCCAACACTCCTCGAATCATGCCAGGATCAGTTAGTTCTCTGCATCTATGAGTTTGTTTCTCTTTTCTACGTTTATTTATTTTTTTTACGTATCACCAATAAGTGAAATCATGTGGTGTTTGTGTTTCTCTATCTGACTTATTTCACTTGGAAAAATACCCTCTAGGTCCACCCACGTTGTCATAAATGGTAAGATTTTATTCTTTGTTACAGCCAAGTCGTATTTTGTTGTATCTATGTACCACTTCTTCTTTATACAAGATGATGGATACTTCGGTTGCTTCCTTATCTGGATTAATGTAAATAATGTGTCAACGACCATAGAAATGCATATGTCTTCTCAAATGAGTGTTTTGGATTTCTGTGGAGGAAAACCCAACGTGGGATTGCTTCCCCACATGGTAGTTCTATTTTTAAAGTTTTGAGGAACTTACATATTGTTTCCATTGCGGCTGGCCGGATTTACAGTCTCAGCAACAGTGCACAAGGGCTCCGTTTTCTTCACATCCTCACCAACACTTGTTATTTGTTGAATTATTGATGATGGCCATTTTGATAGGTGTGAGGTGATAGCTCATTGTGCTTTTAATTTGCATTGCTCTAATGATTAGTGACGCTGAGAATCTTTTCTTATGTCTCTTGGCTATCTGTGTGACCCCTTTGGAGAAAAGTCTATTCAAGTGCTCTTCTCATTTTGTAATTGCATTGTTTGTCTTTTGGTGCCGAGCTTTATGACTTCCTTATATATTCTTGATATCAACCCTTTCTCAGATATATCATTGGCAAATATCTTCTCCATTCATCCGGTCGTGATTTCATATTGTAAATGGTTTCCTTTGCTGTGCAAAAATTTTTTAGTTTGATGTCATATATATATGGGTCTTGTATTCTTAACTATTCAGCCACCTTATGTCTTGACTGGAGCATTTAACTTATTTACATTTGCACTAACTATTTGTAGGTATGTAGATATTGCCATTTTATTATTAGTATTTCGTCTCCTCCTCCTCCTCCTCGTTCTGCTTCTGTTTTTTCTTCTTCTTCTTCAAGTTGTGGTTTTACATTTCTTGTAATACTGGTTTGCTGGTGCTCAACTGCATTACCCTCTTTTTCTTGGCAAGTTCTTTACGTCTCCTTTGATTCTAAATGAGAGCCTTGCTGGATACAGTAATCTTGGTTGTCGATTATAGCTTTTCATCACTTTCACTATTTCTTGCCAATCCCTTCTGACCTGCAAATTTTCTGTTGAGAGATCACCTGACAGCCTTATGGACGCTCCCTTGTTCATAACTAACTGCTCTTTTCTTGTCGGTTTTAATATTCTCTGTGCGTCTTTCCCCTTTGGCATTTTAATTATGATATGTCTTGGTGTGGGCACATTTAGGTTCATTTTGTTTGGAACGCTCTGTATTTCCTAGGCTTGTGTGTCTATTTCCTTCTCAGGTTGGGGAAGGTTTCTGTCACTATTTATTACAAGAGGAGTTCAATTCCTTGATCTCTCTTCTTCTGATAGATTTACAAATGTTACTACATTTGATGTTGTACGAGAGGTCTCTTAAAGGATTCTCTGTCTTTATTTTATTTTGCTTATTATTCATTTTTTTCTTTTTGTGTTCTATTTGGGTGCTTTCTGCTACCATTTCTTCCAAATCACTGATTTGAACCTCTACTTCACCAAATGTGGTGCTGATTCCATCTATAAATTATTCATTTCAGACTTTTTTTAAATGATTTGTATGTCTTCTTTATGTATGCTGTCTCTTTGTTGAAGTTTTACTGAGTCTATCTATTCTTCCCCTAATTTCATTGAGCATCCTCATAACTAGTATTTTGAGCTGTGTATCTCATAGATTATTTGTCTCCATTTGGTTTATTTCTTTTTCTGGAGATTTTTCCTGGTTTTCCATTACATAAACGTTTCTTTCTCTCTTCTTTTTTCACTGCCTCTCTGTGTTTGTTTCTATGTATTATGTAGATCTGCTAATGCCCCTCATCTTGGCAGCATTGGCTCATATAACAGGTGTCCTGTGGGTCCAGTGGTACAGTCTCCCTGGTCACCTTAGCCAGGTTCTCCAGAAGCTCGTGTGGGTGGTGTGTGCCCTCCTGTTGTACTTGAGCCTTGATTGTTGTTGGCGCATCAGTGTGTGGAATTGACCCTCAGGACGACTGGCTGTGACTACAGTAGATGAGCTGATGTGTGTGGGCTGACGTCACAGAGTGGGATCGGCTGTAGCAGGGCTCTGGTGTCTGCTCAGTCCATGGCTTGGGCGTGCCATTTGTGGAGCTAATTGGGTGTCGTTCTGGTGTTGCTGAAGCTGATCACCAGGTGTGTTGGATTTGGGGCCTCTTGGGAGGGGCTGTGGGGCAGGCCCGGGTCAGCTGCTGCTTGTGCCCAACCCGGAGCCGCCTAGTAGAAGCCAGAAAGTGACCTACTCTTGGTAGCTGCCTTTGTGGGTTTGGAGGCCCCTGGGAGAGGCTATGCTGTGACGCAAGACAGGATGATGCATAGGATACTGGAAAGAAACGGAGGTCCTCAATAGCATAAGTTGCGGCCTTATTGACTGTCTTAAAACAGAATTGTGATGATGCAACACCTCTGCTTACTGGGTGACTCCCCAGTATGTGAGGGTAAAATTCATATGCTAGCATGACACGTGCCTTCTTTGATTTGGTTCTGAAACGGCAGCGGTATCTCCATCCCATTCTCAGTGTTCCAGGCTTACCCCATCCCTTTGCGGCCCTCACTTGCAACATGTTGTTTCATCCTCAGGCTTTTGCTCCCTCTGCCCTTCTGGAATCCCCTTCATGGTTTCTGTCAGCACCTCGTATATCTTTCAAGATGCAGCCCTATCTTTGCCGCATCTGCTGAGCTTCCCTGGTACAACTGATTGTTGTCTCTTTTATGATCTAACTGTACTTTATTCACTTCAGGTGTACAAGTAGCGAGCGGTACTTTTCTGTTCTTGTTGTTTTTATTTATTATATCTACCCCTACTAGAGTATAGGACCAAGTCTTTCATTTATATTCCCAGCTTCCACTGGGTCTACGCCTATGATATGATGGCTACAGTAAAGTTTTGTTGTCTTACTGACTGATGATTGAGTGAGTGAACGAGTAAATGAATATGATGTTTTCTGGAGTTGGGTTTTTGTTGTTGATTTTTACTTGTAGTAATAGAAGTACAGTGTAATGATGAGCTAATGTGAGGTGACAGCTGTGGAAAGATATAAGAAAGGTGTGATCTTCTGATATAGGCAACTGCTACCTACTGGTATAGACACTGTCCTTGCAGAGTAGCACAGATTAGAATCCTGGATGGTCAGTTACTAGCTATGGGGTCTTGGGGAAACTTCTTTTTAAGCTGTCGGATGTAAGTGGCCTCATTCGTCATAATGGTGCTAATGCCTACCTTTCAGGTATGTGGAATGCACAAATATGGTAACAAATGTGAAAACACTTCGTAAACTGTAAAGGGAGCTACAGAATGTAAAACACCATGATCACAGTGGGATGTAGTAACTTACTAAATATCGGGACAATTTTTGTAAACCTGTAGGACAATCAAATGGCAATACTGTCAAGACCAGAAAGGAAAAGTTAGATGGGCCATGTGGATTTCTAATCTTAGGGATGTTAAGTTGCAGGAGACTGTGATTGGCGATACACTATGTGTACCGTTTTGGTACTTGAGGCTTTGTTGGTGCGATCTCAATGTTTCGACCTGAAGTAAATGTCTGTGTTGGATACCAACTGTGTGCTGGGCAGATAGACAGTGAATGGAGAAGTTCAGGGCTTCAGCTGTAGCTTTAGAAGCAGAAATACAAGTTAACAAGAGTCCGTTATAAGTCACTATGAGTGCTTCATTTAAAGAGAATGGAGAATGCTGGGGGGAGGGACATGGTTGTAGTTGGAATAGGAGTGGGAGTGGAATTTCGGTGGTCAGGAAAGATCTTTGTGAGTGTGACAAAAACTGCCAAGTGAAGCATGAGAAGGAGCCAGTCGTGTGAAGATCTAGGAGCAAAACCTCCTGGACAGAGACAATACTGGATCGCATCTGTCCATCATTGTATTCTAATGTCTTGGAATGGCCACCAAGCAGGAAGTGGGGTAACCATCATCAAACCGTTTTCACATTTGTCGTTTTGGGTGGAAAACAAATGAAATTTGGATAGTAAGTACCCGGGACATTTTAGTTGGTTAATAAATAAATGTTCTTATTTAGCCTGATTAGAAATTATTATACTTTTTTGAAAATTTGCATAATTATATATAATATTTTTCCTATGATTTATTAAAACAAAATTTAATGAAAAGATTTTCTTATCACTTCGCTATGTTATTCCATCATTTTTCCTATCAAAATTTTTATCAAACTAGAGTTCGGTTTTTCTAAGCTCTTGCTGACCTACATGAAGCGGGTTCTAAAATGTTTTGTTTAGACTCAACAGGACATACACCAAGGTTTCTTACCATATCAAGCAAGTAGCTTGTTTTAACACTAAAAAAAAAAAAAAAAAAAAAAAGAATGTGTCATTAGAAATATTTCAATGGTATATGAAGTACACTTTTCAAGGTGTTAGGTCAGTTCAAAAGTAATCGCGGTTTAAAAGGTTAAAAAAATTGCACAAACTGCAATATAATTTATACCAACCTAATATTTGCTTAAATACCTATTTTTCAAAAAGTCATTTTCTTGGAGGTTATAACGTTAATATTGTTATCCTGAATTGTTAACTAGAGATTGCATGAAATGTCCAATAGTTACTAATCATCTTGTTTCCTAACCCCTTCAGCCGACAATTGAAGAGAAAGATCCTGTTCCTGACGAAGCTGTAGGAATGGACGAAGTGCAACCCTTCAGACCAGGTACACTTTGTAACACCAATTTAATTTTGGGAAGGAGTACGCGAGGACTTTTGGCATGCGTGCAGTCTTCTCTTCCTCATTCCTTTTTTTTTGTTACAAATTTAATTGAAGGATTTGACATAAATAACATGATGTCACTGTTGGTATCGATGTTTGACAAAAGGTATTTACAGGAATAAGAAAATGAGATTTAAAAACTGTGACTCCACTAAGCTGTTCCTCCATTTGTTCGATACCCTAAATGTCCCAGTGTGGAATCCCGGTACTTAATAGTGGTTACCAGAGGTCAATTATCACACTGGAAGATATTCCCAGTGTTTTCAAATGGTTATTTGAATTTTTATGTTTACCCAAGTAAGCCTCAATTGCTACCATGTCAATTGTTTCTTAACTTTACTTCTCCTCTTAGTGTTTTAACACTGATGGTCTTAAGACATCCAGATATTCTACCGAGCAAACACTGGCTGTGTGTGTACGTGCGCCTATGGTGTCTTCGATTATTAAAAATGGGAGAAGTAATTAATGTTAATGAGTATTTGACAGACACAATCTTTGCAAGCAGGAATTCTGAAGCTTTTGTGCCTTGGGATGCTTTGATGCTATTAAAAATTTTTGAGAATTCCAAAGAACATTTTTAAGTCAGTAGTCTCCATAGATAGTTACAATCTTAGAAATAAAAACCGAACAATTTAAAATACGAGCACACACAGGCATGCATTCCATGAGCCATTAGAGCAACGAGCCAGTCACCATCAGACCTATGATGTTACCATCAGAGCTGTGATATCACGGCTGTGGAGAACTCTACTGTACACTTAGAAGAGAATGAGAGTGAAAATAGCAAATGACAGTCAGTGTTTCTGTGAATATAGTTTTGACCTTTTCGGGCCCCTCGACTGACAGACTTTGGGACTTCACACATTCTCACATGACATTGGAAACCACTATTTTAAATGATGTACGAGCTTCCAGGATGTGAAGTGATAAGAGGCTTTAAAGCTTCACTTCTACAGTTGTGGTTTTCTTTCACTTGTCTTAAACGTTTAAGCTGAGATTTTGTTTAAAAAGCAAAAGGATTCTTTTGCTGTGCAGAAGCTTTTAAGTTTCATATAGTCCCATTCGTTTATTTTAGCTTTTACTTCCATTGCCTTTGGAGTCAAGTTCATAAAATGCTCTTTGAACCCAAGGTCCATAAATTTAGTACCTATGTTTTCTTCTATGCAGTTTATTGTGTCAGGTCTTATGCTTAAGTCTTTGATCCATTTTGAATTAACTTTGGTACATGGTGACAAATAGCAGTCCAGTTTCATTCTACTTATAGACACAGATAATAGTTTAGTGGTTGCCAGAGGGTAAGGGGGGTGGGGGGTGGGGGGTGGGGGGTGGGGGGTGGGAGATGAGGGTAAGGGAGATCGAATATATGGTGATGGAAGGAGAACTGACTCTGGGTGATGAACACACAATGGGATTTATAGATGATGTAATACAGAATTGTACACCTGAAATCTATGTAATTTTACTAACAATTGTCACCCCAATAAATTTAATAAAATTAAATTTAAAAAAAAAAAAAGATAAAAAGCAAAAGGAAAATATTCGTTTTCTGTCTCTTGGTGCCCTGTACTCTTTGGAGCTGACGTGGACCTAGTTTGATCGTATTTTTACTTGGAAACAATAAGGTCACCCAAGTCTGTCATTTGTCATTTGAATTTCAATTATCTAAAGCTTACAAAATGAATTCTGAAGATATTGAAGCATTTAGAAAAGACCATTTTCTTGTAATAAGTAGCTTCTTCTTTGAAATAGTATGATTCATTCAAAGTTGTTTTAAACCCATGTTTGTCACGCATATTTAAACGTCAGCGATTAGACATAACTTTTGATATTGACAAAAAAATTCACACCCCACACCATTTTAACTATTGAGAAGGAAAGCTTTAATTGGGAACACATTATATAACAGAAATTGCTGAGTGACAATAGTTAATTAAACTTACCTATGTGAATGGCAAGTATAGGACACCTAAAATAACATGTACTCTGAAGGAGTAGTGTGTTTGGGAGAAAGAGGGTGTGGGGCTGCTTCTCTGAAGAAGGAAGTTTTACACGATGGTCGACTTTGTGTTATTTTTACCTCCTAATAAATGAAAACTGTATTTTCAGATTCTTCCAGCTGGAATGCTACTTCTTTGACTTTCAATCATGGAACTTCTCAAAGATCCGGGGATTCGAAATTTGGTGATAAACGGCCATTTGCCACACACTCAAGGAGCAAACCTCTGTCAGCATCCACAGAGTTTGGACAGATGACCGTAATAGACAAACGAAAGACTCAGATTGGAGGTGTGTTTTTCTTATGTACTTCTACGCTCCATGAATTGCGTGAATCACAGCTACAAGAAAACAGAGAAAGCAAAGAAGGAAATGAAAAAACAGAAAGAGTTCAACCCTAGCCTACCTCTGTGTAGGTTGATCGTAGTTCTGAATTTCCCACAGTCATTTTGTAGCAAAATGTGCTTTATGTTTACTCTGTTTAGGCAAGTTACAGCCAAATAGAATACCTTTTAGCGAGACATTAGCTTTCTTCCTCAATCTCAGTAACATAAGGAAATAAGAAAGGGAATAAGGAGAAAGTGTGGTTCCATTTAGACTAGTATTTAGCGTACACTGGGGAGTGTATATGCATACATACACACATATATAGGTACATAAATATATGTGTGTGTATATATATATATATATATATATATATATATATATATGTATATATGTCTGTGTATGTGTGTATGTGTACGTATATACCTGAATATATAAATAAAAAATATATATGTATGTATAGATATATAGATATATAGATATGTATTTATATACACACACACACAAATATATAGCAGGGGAAGTAAAAGTTCTTTATGTATTAATTGCCCACCACTTGTATCATTAATATTCATTCTACTATAGTCTTCAGGGGTTGTCCCAAAGAAATGTTTTTACATCACTTCAATCTGCGCTTTCAAAGTTCTGCGTTTTTCTGTTGTGTATTTACACTTTATTTCAATTTTTTCTTTAACAGTGGATGAGTGTTCTAAATGCGACCCTGCGAGCAGGTAGGATTTTATGGATTTCTATAATTGCATGTTAACTAAGAGACTTCAGAGAGAAGCCAGTAAGCTTTAATGAGTGTTCTGCTCTGGAATAGACCCTATACTGTGTACCTAACATTGGTTCTCTCAGGTCTTCGGCACAGTAACTTTGCAAAGTAGCTGTGCTATTCGGCCTAGTTTTTATTCATTAGACGTGTGTGGTTCCGGGAGGTGGATTAATTGACCCCTGGTACCATAGTTACCAAGTGGCTGACCCGTGATGTGACCTTCAGCCTGCTTGGCTTCCCAAGTCCCTTCTCTTGTCCCTCAGCCTGTACTGAGAAGTGCCTGGACAGGTCTGGATTCAAGGTTCAGGTGCAAGTCAGGTGGACTCAGAGAGTCCCGTTTAGTGACGTGTTAACACTGATTTAGAAGTTTCCTCCCAAGCCCAGTGAGCGCAAGCTCTTGTGTTAATGTACTTCACAATTGCAGCAGTCACGAGAACCTTGTTTTCACCATCAGTGTTTAAGGCAGATCTCAGTTCGCTGTGGCCACAGAACCACAGGTTGTGCATAAGCAAGACCTAATCAGGCAAGTGTTTTCAGGTATAATGCGATGTAGCCTTCTTGGGACGAATCGTTGTTCTGTAATAGAAGAACATCTATGTATAGATCATGTTGTGTTAATGCAGCACATATTCAGAGATATTTCTTATTGATTTCTCTACTCACTAACTCCACAGCCTGTGTTTTCCTTCTGGCTAGTACCTTTCCCTTGTCCAAGGAAGTTTTTTTCTTTTTTTCCAGAGTCTTTCTTCCTTCTTCCATGACTTTTCTTGATTTTTTACCATTGTCTCTGCTTTTTGGGGGGTTTTTGTTGCTATTCTGTTACTTTTTTCCACTTCTGCCAGCTAAGTGTTCTCCATGTTTCTAGACAGAATCAAAAGTACATAGAATTCCAGGTGTTGAAGGGATGTTAGTAATTAATTATTCAAAACACCCCCTGGTACTTCATATTGCCATTAATGTTTTGGTCAAGTGGTTGATCACATGAGGAGTATTAATTCCAAGAGATTAAAGTGACTTACTTGATGCAGTGAGTAATGAAATGAGATTAAGTGTAGGTTTCTAAGCCCTGTACACTTCCTTCTTTATCATCCTATGGCTGTGTCTTTTAATTATGGAAAGGTCTAGTGACTGCAGTGGAAGAGGATAAGAATGGAATTAGCAGGGGAATCCAAGTTTCAATAGGACCAACACTGGATGGAGTAGGAGTAAGGCTTTTAGAATAGAGATCAGAGATCAGATAAGGGAAAAGAGATCAGAATAGTAGGGTATGACAAGATAAAGAGAAATTACAAGAAAGAAGGAAAGAGGATGTTGGTAGTGGTCTAAAAAAGCAGATTAAAGTAAGGGGTTCTAGGGTGTCCTGAACAGGTTGCTGCTTTTTTGTTTGTTGACTTGGAGGAACCAGCATTCTTTAAGATTTGTATGAAAACATATTAAACCTTTGAGCCTCTGGAAACATTCTCTTTATAGCAAGTAGGAATATGGTATCATCCACCAGCACCCGAAATTACAGAGCGGGTCCCCTCGAGTCCAAAGGCACTGCAGATTGCTGAACTCTATAGACCCATGGCCCACCGCAGGTGTTTCGTCACCTTCACCTCTTTTCCCAACGTGCTGATGTCCTTCCCATGGATATGGAGGGTTGGGCAGAGGGAGGACTAATTGTGAAAACAGTAATGGAGTTGGGTCGGTGGTAACATGCCTGTGTTAGGAGTGGATGACCGAGCTCCACTTAGCTTATTTTCCAGGAACAGGGAAATGGAGAACTCCTAGTGTGGGTCATTTGAGCCCATCCTTGTTTCAGGAGTCTATGCCTTTTTAGGCTGAAGTTTTCAAGGTTGGAGATTGCCAGGAAGCTGTGAGGACAAGTGGTCTGGGAGTGGGGAGGCTAAGAACATACATATTTGTTCTTTGACTGTTGTACGTGTGACTTGCAAACATTTCACACATTTCAGGGAACTGACTGTACTGTTTCTGGGTGAAAGGAAGGAATGGGGTAAGTTTAGTATGTGCATCCTATGTTAAAGAAGTAAGACTGCCATTTTTGACTCACACAGATTAATCTTTGAACCAGGGACAGACCATGAAGAAGGGTCAGTGTATCTTTCTACCTTGATTTAGGTCACTGGTTTTGTCCCAGTTGAGGTTCCATTTATGTCTGCTATTAATTGCGTTTTGAATTCAGCCTTCAGGACTTTTGGTGAAAACAACATATTCTCAGGTGTTGCCAACATATTGGCTGTCATTCTTTGTTACGGAAACTTAGAGTGTATCTTCATTAAATATTGCATGAGTTGGGAGTGGTGGAGGCAGAAATAGGTAGCTAAGAGCTTTTCTAGCACATCATCTAATTTTTTATTATATCAAGAGACTATATTTCATATGCAGATAGCTGACCTTTTACTCCTTTTGTTGTTGTTGTTGCTTTTGTCAAGAAATGAATTCACTTGTTTTTGTTATCTTTACCCTAAAGTCTCTCCCGCGAAACTGGCAATAAAGATTCATGGCCTATATCAGAGGAATGGCTCTTCGATGTTAATACCAAGGTAAAAGGCTCCTGTGTGAAATTAACTGTTTTGCTCTGAATTTAGTTTTGTGTAGCAATGACTTGTAAAATTTAGTTGTGGTCTACCTATCATTGTTCTATGTTTGTCATGGAAAATTCCTCAGCATGAACCATTTTAAACATATGACCCTTTGATGCTGCATTGTTTTGTTGTTGTTTTTTTAACTTCAGTAAGTATCAAAGATGGGGGCTGAGAAAAAGAAGGGCTGGGAAATGTATAGTGATAGTAAAATTCGATAGGGAGTTTTCCCACAGTGACGGAGCTATGTAATTTGGGTAACGGTAAGGATTCTTAATGTGACTTTTACGTTATACCAGCATGACTTTTATAATACTTGTGCCTGAATGAAATCTTGAATGGATTCACGTACTCATTGTAATAGTCATGAAATCTTCCTGGTACCTTTCAGTTTTAAAACTAGATAGTATATGACATATGGTTTTATTTTATTACGCTTTGTATGTTGGTATGGTATACTTGTTAGGAGGGAGTGTTTTCTTCATTTTTTTTTGTTTTTTTCACTTACATTCCGTTGACATTCCATATTATTTTATATTAGTTTCCGGTATACTATGTTCATCATTTAGACTAAAATAGTAGTAGAATTTTTGAAAGTTTAGAATTCACGTTCTCTATCTCAAAACCCGTATTACAAAGGGATTCCACTGTGTTCTCAATCATTGTTTTGTGAATATATTTACATGTGTTCATCTAATTGAAGAGTAAATGTTTTGCATAAAACAATAACCAATTTGAAATGCAGAGATTCTTTTTTCTTTTTTTTCTTGTTTGGGGTTTTAATGGCCTGTGTGATTACATGGTATTTGATAACGTGGGCTCCTGGGCCCATATAAGCAAGAGCAACACAGATTTTCTTTCAACTGATATTCTGACATACTCCATCGTCAAATCAACACTTGTTGAGTACCTATTCTGTAACAAGCATGATCTCATTTACTTCTCAGAATAGCCTTGGCAAGGAAGGGAATCCTCATCTTCAGAGATAAGGAAGTGGAGACCAAGTCAGTCTAGGTAGCATGTGTTGCAGTAGCCAGGGAGAAGGTTGAGGGTTTGATCCAAATGCACTTGGCTCCAAAGCTGATGATGCTCTCGTCTGTTCCCTATAAAAACATGTCCGTGAGATTCTATGCCCATTGTCCATGATGCATTGACCAAAGTAAAGAAAGGATCCGTGTCTGCAAAAGACAGGATGCTTTCTTTACTCTGGTCAAAAGCAGAGATTCTTAAAAATGAAATAATTAAATGTCAAATTTCAGAATGTTTTTAGTTTTGTTTTTTAAATGTAAAGTTTTTCTTTTTTTTTCAATTTATTGGGGTGACAATTGTTAGTAAAATTACATAGATTTCAGGTGTACAATTCTGTATTACATCATCTATAAATCCCATTTTGTGTTCACCACCCAGAGTCAGTTCTCCTTCCATCACCATATATTTGATCCCCCTTACCCTCATCTCCCACCCCCACCCCCTTACCCTCTGGTAACCACTAAACTATTGTCTGTGTCTATGAGTTTCTGTTTCTCATTTGTTTATCTTGTTCTTTTGTTGTTTTTGATTTATATACCACATATCAGTGAAATCATATGGTTGTCTGCTTTTTCTGTCTGAATTATTTCGCTCAGCATTACACTCTCAAGATCCATCCATGTTGTCACAAATGTTCCTATATCATCTTTTCTTATGCCGAATAGTATTCCATTTTGTATATATACCACAACTTCTTTATGCGTTTATCTATCGAAGGACATTTTGGTTGTTTCCATGTCTTGGCCACCGTAAGCAAAGCTGCAATGAACATTGGAGCACACGTGTCTTTATGTATAAATGTTTTCAGATTATTTGCGTGGATACCCAGGAGAGGGATTGCTGGGTCATATGGCAATTCTATTCGTAATTTTTTAAGGAACCTCCACACTGCCTTCCATAACGGCTGCACCAGTCTGCATTCCCACCAGTTGGAGAGGCTGTGGAGAAAATAAATGTAAAATGTTTCATTTCTGTTACAGTTGGCATTCAATATGATGTCAGCCTCAGGTGTGCAGCATAGTGGTTAGGCATTTATATAATGCATATACTTACTGGTACCCCGATTAGTGTGGAATCCCTGATACCATATTTAGTTATTACAATGTTATTTACTGTATTCTTTGCGCTGTACTTGACATCTTCATGACTGTTTTAGAACTCCCAATTTGTACTTCTTTCCTTAATCCTTTAACTTTTCAAGCATTCCCCAACAATTCTCGAACCTGGCAACGATCAGTTCGTTCTCTGCACCTATGAATTTGTTTCCCATTTCTATGTTCATTTATTTTTTTTTCATATCACCAATAAGTGAATTCAGGTGTGTTTTTCTCTTTGTCTGACTTTTTTCACTTAGAATAATACCCTCTAGGTCCACACACTTTGTCACAAACGGTAAGTATTTATTCTTCGTTACAGACAAGTAGCATTTTGTTATATATATGTCCCACTGCTTCTTTATCCAAGACGATGGATCCTTTGGTTACTTTGTTATCTGGACTATTGAAAATAATGTGGCAACGACCATAGACATGCATATTGCTTTTCAAATTAGTGTTTTGATTTCTGTGGAGGAAAACCCAGAAGTGGGACTGCTGTGCCACGTGGTAGTTCTGTTTTTAAATTTTTGAGGAACTTCCATGTTCTTTTCCATTGTGTCTGGTCGGATTTGCAGTCTCACCAACAGTGCACGAGGACTCTGTGTTTTTTCACATCCTCACCGACACCTGTTGCTTGTTGATTCATGGATGATGACCATTCTGACAGTTGTGAGGTCGTATTTCATAGCGTTTTTAATTTGCATTGCTCTGATGATTAGTGACACTGAGCATGTTTTCGTATGTCTCTTGGCTATCTGTGTGACCTCTCTGGAGAAAAGTCTATTCAGGTACTCTTCTCGTTTTGTAATGGCATTGTTTGTCTTTTGGTGTTAAGATTTATGATTTCCTTATGTGTTTTGGATGTCAACCCTTCATCAAATATATCCTTGACAAATATCTTCTCCATTCATCCGGTCGTGACTGCAGGTTGCTGTTGGTTTCCTTTGCAGAAATTTTGTAGTTTGATTGTCGTGTATATGGGTCTTGTATTCTTAACCATTCAGGTACCTTATGTCTTTTCTGGAGCATTTAATCTATTTCCATTTAAAGTAATTATTTGTAGGTATGTAGTTCTTGGCATTTTATTGTTCATTTTCCTTCTCCTCTTCCTGCTCTTCCTCCTGCTCTTTTTCCGTCTTCTCCTCCTCCTCCTCCTCCTCCTCCTCCTCCTCCTCCTCCTCCTCCTCCTCCTCCTTTTTTTTCTTCTTGTCGTGGTTTTACATTTCTTGTGCTAGTGGTTTGCTGGTGCTGAACTGCATCACCTTCTTTTTCTCTGGCAAACTCTTCACCTCTCATTTGATTCTAAATGAGAGCCTTGCTGGATACAGTCATCTGGGTTGCACATTATTGCATTTCATCACATTTCAATATTTCTTGCCCATTCCTCTGGCCTTCAGATTTACTGTTAAGTGATCACCTGCCAGTCTTATGCGAGCTCCCTTGTATATAACTAAGTGCTTTTCTCTTGCTGGTTTTAATATTCTCTCTGTGTCTTTCCCCTTTGGCGTTTTGATTATGGTATGTCTTGGTGTGGGCCTGTTCGGCTTTCTTTTGTTTGGAACGCTCTGTGTTTCCTGCGCTTGTGTTTCCTTCAACAGGTTAGGGAAGATTTCCGTCATTATTTATTCAAATAGGTTTTCAATTCCTTTCTCTCTCTTCTCTTTTTGATAGCCCTACAAGTGTTGTTACACTTTATCTTGTCCAAGAAGTCCCTTATAGTATTCTCTCTCTCTCTATCTTTTTATTTTTTATTCATAATCATTTTTCATTTCTTTTTTTCTGTTCTGATTGGGTGTTTTCTGCTACCTTGTCTTCCAAATCACTGATTTGATCCTCTGCCTCAACCAAGTCTGGTGCTGATTCCATCTATTGATTACTCATTTCAGATGTTGTATTTTTCATATTTGACTTTTGTTAATGATTTCTATGTCCACTTTTTATGTTTGCTGTCTCTGTTGAAGTGGTACAGCGTTTATCTATTTTTCGCCAAAGTTCATTGAGCATCCTTAGAAGTAGTGTTTTGAACTCTGTATCTGGTAGATTGCCTGTGTCCATTTGGTTTACCTCTTTTTCTAGAGTTTTGTCCTGTTCTTTCATTAGGGAAATGTTTCTTTCTCTCTTCTTTTCTCACTGCCTCTCTGTGTTTGTTTCTATGTACTATGTAGATCTGCTAATTCTCCTCATCTTGGCAGCATTGGCTCATGTAACAGGTGTCCTGTGTGTCGGGTGGTACAACCTCCCTGGTCACCGGAGCCAGGAGTTCCAGAAGCTCGTGTGGGTGGTGTGTGCCCTCCTGTTGTACTTGAGCCTTATTGCTGTTGGCGCATCAGTGTGTGGAATGGACGCTCAGGACGACTGGCTGTGACTACAGTAGATGAGCTGATGTGTGTGGGCTGACGTCACAGAGTGGGATCGGCTGTAGCAGGGCTCCGGTGTCTGCTCAGTCCATGGCTTGGGCGTGCCATTTGTGGAGCTAATTGGGTGTCGTTCTGGTGTTGCTGAAGCTGATCACCAGGTGTGTTGGATTTGGGGCCTCTTGGGAGGGGCTGTGGGGCAGGCCCAGGTCAGCTGCTGCTTGTGCCCAACCCGGAGCACCCAGTAGAAGCTACAATGTGACCTACTCTTGGTAGCTGCCTTTGTGAGTATGCACCTGCGAGGCCCTATGTTGTGAAGCAAGACAGGCTGATGGGTAGGATCCTAAAAAAAAATGGAACTCCTCTGTATCATAAATTGCAGCCTGAGTGACTATTGTAAACTATGATCGTGATGGTGCAACACCTCTGTTTACTGAGTGACTCCCCGTTACGTGAGGGTAAAAGTCATATGCTAGCATGACACGTGCCTTCTTTGATTTGGTTCTGGTTCTGCAGTTGTCTCCCCATTCCATTTTCAGTGTTCCAGGCTTACCCCATTCTTCTTCTGCCCTCACTATGATATGTTGCTTCATACCTTAGGCTTTTGCGCCTGCCGCTCTTTCTGGACTCCCCTTCATGGTTTCCCTCAGCACCTCGTGTATCTTTTAAGATGCAGTCCTCTTTTCTCAGCATCTGGTACAACTGCTTGTTGTTTCTTTTGTGCCTGTGCTATACTTGATTCATGCGAGGTGTAGAAATGGAGAGCGGTACTTTTCTGTTCTTACTGTTTTGACGAAAATCAGAATACATCGAGCCCTAGTAGAATATAGGACAAAATCTTTCATTTATATTTCCAGCTTCCCCTGGGTCTATGCCTATGATTTGATGGTTACGATAGCAGTTTGTCGTCTTACTTACTTGAAGGACTGAGCGAGTGAGTGAACGAGTCAATGAATATGATGTTTTCTGAAGTTGGGTTTTTATTTTCTTTTTTCTTTCTTTTTTTTAATAGAAAGAAGCAACCAAGCCGGCAATTGGAAAAAGAGAAAATGGTGTGGATATTATTGAAAGTGCTCCACAAGCGCAAACAAAAACTGATATTTTCACTTGTGTTGATGGAGCACACCAAAATAATACAAGTGATAACTTAGTGACTATCTATGAATTCTTTCTAGCTTGAGTGCTGCTATAAGCAAATCTAACATGTGTAGATCCAACTGTGATTTTCATTTCTTATAAGCATTTTTTCCTATCTTTTTTGCAAAAGTATCCCCACTACTAACAACTTCTTCTTGCAAATGATTTGACCCCCTGAAATTCTTTTCTGCTATTACTTTTATTGAAATGTTCATGACTTGAATGTGTATTTAAAGTGCATAGTAATATGTGTTCACATTAATGTTCTGTGACTACATTTTATAGTTAAAACATCCGCATTAAGATTAGAAGAAGCAGCTGTAAAATCATGTTGGGATTCTGAGGTACTGTCATTCACTACTATTATTTTTATCATTATTATTTTAAATATCACCATTCAGTGATGTTGAAACTTAAAAGGTATGCTTTGACTGTACTTTCTCACCTCTGCGTTTCCCCACACAAATTATTTTCTTACGGTTTAGCCTATAATTAATAAAAGACATGTGTGCTTAGTATAATGAGGCAGCGTAGTAGAATTCTGCTAACTTGCGAGGTTCACTTAAGGCGGTCGGTGTAGAATAGTATAAAACAAGAAGGCTTCCAAGTCATAAGGAATCAGTTGGGTTCTGAAGTGAAGTTTACCTAAAAGCTAAAGAATTATTCCAGCTTGAAGTATGCCCAAATGCATGATTCTGTGGTTTTTATGGTTGTGTAAATGTCCTAATGAGATTCAGAAAGAAAGAATTTGGAATTTAGGGTTTTTTATACCTTGGAACTTGAAAAGATAATGCCTGATACATGAAAGTATTATTACATTTGTATTCTCAAATAGATCTGCAAGGAACTTTTCCCAGGAAGGAAGAGCATTGTTAATAGAAATAATATGTAGAATTATACTAACAGCAATCCCCTGAGCGCTGCTTTAATGCATAACAACTGTGTCGTTCAGTTAAAACAGCATGCATTGAGTATCTTGATGGCAACTGTACTTGCAGTAATAGAAATACAAAGTAATGATGAGCCAATGTGAGGTGACAGCTGTGGAAAGAGACAGGAGGAGTGTGATCTTCTGATATAGGCAACTGCTGCCTCCTGGCACAGACACTGCGTTTGACGATAAGAACACAGTAGAATCCTGCATGGGTCACTTGCTAGCTGTGGGATCTTGGGGCAACTCCTTCTTAACCTGTCGGATGTCAGTGCCCTCATTTGTTATAATGGTACTAATGACTACCTTTGAGGTATGTGGAATGCACAAATGTGGTAACAAATGTGAAAACACTTCGAAAACTGTAAAGGGTGCTATAGAATGTAAAACACAATGATCACAGTGAGATGCAGCGACTTATTAAATATCGGGGACACTTTTTGTAAACCTGTAGGACAATCAAATGGCAGTAGTGTCAAGAACAGAGTGGAAAAGTTAGAAGGGGCACGTGGATTTCTTATCTGGGGGATGCTAAATTTCAGGAGACTGTGATTGGCAATACCCCATAGATGTGTAGTGTTTCGGTACTTGAGGCTTTGTTGGTGCGAGCTCAATGTTTTGACCTGAAGTAAATGTCTGTGTGGGATACTGCCAAGTGAAGCATGAGAAGGAGCCAGTCATGTGGAGATCTAGGAGCAAAACCTGCTGGGCAGAGACAACAATGGATCGTACAGGTTCCTCATTTTATTCTAGTGTCTTGGAATGGTCAGGAAGTAGGAAGAGGGTTAACCACCATCAAACCATTTCGATATTTGTCATTTGTGTGGAAAACAAATAAAATGTGCATAGCAGAGGCCTGGTACATTTGAGACAGTTAATAAATAAATGTTCTTATTTTTTCCCTGATTAGAACTTATTATACTTTTTTGAAAAGTTGCATAACTATATATAACATTTTTCCTATTATTTTTAAGTATAATTTAAAGAAAAGCTTTTCTTACAACTTTGCCATTTTATTTAATCATTTTTCCCATCAAAATTTTTATCAAATACGAGTTTGTTTTTTCCAACCTCTTGTTGACCTAGATGAAGTAGGTTCTAAAATGTTCTGTTTAGACTCAACACGACATACACCAAGGTTTCTTACCATGTCAAGCAAGTATCTTGTTTTAACACTAAAAAAAGAATAAAAAAAAAAAGAATGTGTCATTAGAAATATTTGAAAGTTATATGAAGTACACTTTTCAAGGTATTAGTTCGGTGCAAAAGTAATTGCAGTTTCAAAGGTTAAAAAAATTGCACAAACTGCAGTATCATTTGTACCAACCTAATATTCGCTTAAATACCTATTTTTCAAAAAGTCCTTTTCTTGGAGGTTATAACGTTAGTATTGCTAGCCTGAATTGTTAACTAGAGATTGCATAAAGTGTCCATTAGTTACTAATCATCTTGTTTCCTAACCCCTTCAGCCGACAATTGAAGAGAAAGATCCTGTTCCTGACGAAGCTGTAGGAATGGACGAAGTGCAACCCTTCAGACCCGGTACACTTTGTAACACCAATTTAATTTTGGGAAGGAGTACGCGAGGACATTTGACATGCGTGCAGTCTTCTCTTCCTCATTCCTTTTTATCTTTGCTACAAATTTAATTGAAGGATTTGACATAACGTGATGTCATTGTTTGTATGGATGTTTGAGAAGAGGTATTTATAGGAATAAGGAAATGAGATTTTAAAACTGACTTCACTAAGATGTTTCTCCATTTGTTCGATACCATAATTGTCCCAGTTTGGAATCCCTGTACTTAATAGTGGTTACCACAGGTCAATTATCACCCTGGAAGATTTTTCCAGCATTTTCAAATGGTTCTTTGACTTTTTATGTTAACACCAGTAAGCCTCAATTGCTACCATGTCAATTGTTTTCTAACTTCACTTCTTCTCTTAGTGTTGTAACACTGATGGTCTTAAGACAACCAGATGTTCTGCTGAGCAGACACTGGCTGTGTGCGTACCTGCGCCTCTGGTGTCTTCGAGTATTAAAAATGGGAGACGTAATTAATAGTAATGAATATTTGACAGACACAATCTTTGCAAACAGGAATTCTGAAGCTTTTGTGCCTTGGGATGCTTTGATGGTATTAAAAATTTTTGAGAATTCCAAAGAACATTTTTAAGTCAGTAGTCTCCACAGATAGTTACAATCTTAGAAATAAAAACCGAACAATTTAAAATACATAACTTTTGATATTGACAAAAAAATTCACACCCCACACCATTTTAACTATTGAGAAGGGAAGCTTTAATCGGAAACACATTATATAACAGAAATTGCTGAGTGACAATAGTTAATTAAACTTACCTATGTGAATGGCAAGTATAGGACACCTAAAATAACATGTACTCTGAAGGAGTCGTGTGTTTGGGAGAAAGAGGGTGTGGGGCTGCTTCTCTGAAGAAGGAAGTTTTACACGATGGTCGACTTTGTGTTATTTTTACCTCCTAATAAATGAAAACTGTATTTTCAGATTCTTCCAGCTGGAATGCTACTTCTTTGACTTTCAATCATGGAACTTCTCAAAGATCCGGGGATTCGAAATTTGGGGATAAACGGCCATTTGCCACACACTCAAGGAGCAAACCTCTGTCAGCATCCACAGAGTTTGGACAGATGACCGTAATAGACAAACGAAAGACTCAGATTGGAGGTGTGTTTTTCTTACGTACTTCTACGCTCCATGAATTGCGTGAATCACAGCTACAAGATAACAGAGAAAGCAAAGAAGGAAATACAAAAACAGAGAGTTCAACCCTAGCCTACCTCTGTGTAGGTTGATCGTAGTTCTGAATTTCCTACAGTCATTTTGTAGCAAAATGTGCTTTATGTTTACTCTGTTTAGGCAAGTTACAGCCAAATAGAATACCTTTTAGCGAGACATTGGCATTCTTCCTCAATCACGGTAACATAAGGAAATAAGAAAGGGAATAAGGAGAAAGTATGATTCCATTTAGACTAGTATTTAGCGTACACTGGGGAGTATGTATGTATACATATACACATATATAGGTACATACATACATGCATATACGTGTATATGTGTATGTATGTATGTGTATATATATATATATATATATATATATATATATATATGTATTTTTATATACACACAGATGTATAGCAAGTGAAGTAAAAGCGCTTCACGTATAAATTGCCCACCACTTGTATCATTAATATTCACCCTACTATAGCCTTCAGGGGTTGCCCCAAAGAAGTATTTTTATATCACTTCAATCTGACGCTTTCAAAGTTCTGTGTTTTTCTGTTGTGTATTTACAATGTATTTGAATTTTTTCTTTAACAGTGGATGAGTGTTCTAAATGTGACCCTGCGAGCAGGTAGGATTTTATGGATTTCTAAAATTGCATGTTAACTAAGAGACTGCAGAGAGAAGCCAGTAAGCTTTAATGAGTGTTCTTTCTGCTCTGGATTAGGCCCTATACTATGTGCCTAACATTGGTTCTCTCAGGTGTACGGCACAGTAACTTTGCAAAGTAGCTGTGCTATTCGGCCTAGTTTGTATTCATTACACGTGTGTGGTTCCGGGAGGTGGATTAATTGACCCCTGGTACCATAGTTACCAAGTGGCTGACCCGTGATGTGACCTTCGGCCTGCTTGGCTTCCCAAGTCCCTTCTCTTGTCCCTCAGCCTGTACTGAGAAGTGCCTGGACAGGTCTGGATTCAAGGTTCAGGTGCAAGTCAGGTGGACTCAGAGAGTCCCGTTTAGTGACGTGTTAACACTGATTGAGAAGTGTCCTCCCAAGCCCAGTGAGCGCAAGCTCTTGTGTTAATGTACTCCACAATTGCAGCAGTCACGAGAACCTTGTTTTCACCATCAGTGTTTAAGGCAGATCTCAGTTCGCTGTGGCCACAGAACCACAGGTTGTGCATAAGCAAGACCTAATCAGGCAAGTGTTTTCAGGTATAATGCGATGTAGCCTTCTTGGGACGAATCGTTGTTCTGTAAGTGAAGAACATGTATGTATAGATCATGTTGTGTTACTGCAGCACAAATTGAGATGATATTTCCAATTGATTTCTCTACTTACTGATGTCTCAGCCTGTGTTTCTCTTCTGGCTAATACCTGTCCCTTGTTCTAGGAAGTTTTTTTCTTTTTTTCCAGAGTCTCTCTTCTTTCTTCTATGACTTTCCATGATTTTTTACCTTTTTCACTGCTTTTCTCAGGGTTTTTTGTTGCTGTTGTTCTGTTGTTGTTTTTCCACTTCTGCCAGCTAAGTGTTCTCCGTTTTTCTAGAGAGAATCGAAAGTCCATAGAATTCCAGGTGTTGAAGGAATGTTAGCAATTAATTAATTCAAAACACCCCCTAGTACTTCATGCTGCCATTAATGTTTTGGTCAAGTGGTTGATCTCATGAGGAGTTTGAACTCAAAGAGATTATGTGACTTACTTGAGTACAGTGAGTGATGAAATGAGATGAAGTGTAGGTTTCTAAGTCCAGTACGCTTCCTTCTTTATCACCCTTTGGGTGAGTGTTTTAATTATGGAAAGGAATGGAATTAGCAGCGGAATCCAAGTTTCAATAGGACCAACACTGGGTTGGAGTAGGAATAAGGATTTTAGAATAGAGATCAGAGATCAGATAGGGGAAAAGAGATCAGAATAGTAGGGTATGACAAGATAAAGAGAAATTACAAGAAAGAAGGAAAGAGGATGTTGGTAGTTGTCTAAAAAAAGCAGATTAAAGTAAGGGGTTCAAGGGCGTCCTGAACAGGTTGCTGCTTTTTTGTTTGTTGAATTGGAGGAACCAGCATTCTTTAAGATTTGTATGAAAACATATTAAACCTTTGAGCCTCTGGAAACATTCTCTTTATAGCAAGTAGGAATATGGTATCATCCACCAGCACCCGAAATTACAGAGCGGGTCCCCTCGAGTCCAAAGGCACTGCAGATTGCTGAACTCTATAGACCCATGGCCCACCGCAGGTGTTTCGTCACCTCCACCTCTTTTTCCAATGCACTGATGTCCTTCCCATGGATATGGAGGGTTGCGCAGAGATAGGACTGATTGTGAAAACAGTAATGGAGTTGGGTAGGTGGTAACATGACTATGTTGGGAGTGGATGACTGAGGCTCCACTTAGCTTATTTTCCAGGAACAGGGAAATGGACAACTCCTACTGTGGGTCATTTGAGCCCATCCTTGTTTCAGGAGTCTATGCCTTCTTAGGCTGAAGTTTTCAAGGTTGGAGATTGCCAGGAAGCTGTGAGGACAAGTGGTCTGGGAGTGGGGAGGCTAAGAACATACATATTTGTTCTTTGACTGTTGTACGTGTAACTTGCAAACATTTCACACATTTCAGGGAACTGATTGTAGTGTTTCAGGGTGAAAGGAATGAATGGCGCGATTTAATAACTGCTTTCTACGTTAAAGAAGCAAGACTGCCATTTTTCTCACACAGATTAATCTTTGAACCAGGGACAGACCATGGAGAAGGGTCAGTGTATCTTTCTAACTTGATTTAGCTCACTGCTTTTGTCCCAGTTCAGGTTCCATTTATGTCAGCTATTATTTGCGTTTTGAATTCAGCCTTCAGGACTTTTGGTGAAAACAACATACTCTCAGGTGTTGCCAACATATTGGCTGTCATTCTCTGTTACGGAAACTTAGAGTGTATCTTCATTAAATATTGCATGAGTTGGGAGTGGTGGAGACAGAAATAGGTAGCTAAGAGCTTTTCTAGCATATCATCTAATTTTTAATTATATCAAGAGACTATATTTCAAATGCAGATAGCTGAACTTTTACTCCTTTTGTTGTTGTTGTTGCTTTTGTCAAGAAATGAATTCACTTGTTTTTGTTATCTTTACCCTAAAGTCTTTCCCGCGAAACTGGCAATAATGATTCATGGCCTATATCAGAGGAATGGCTCTTCGATGTTAATACCAAGGTAAAAGGCTCCTGTGTGAAATTAACTGTTTTGCTCTGAATTTAGTTTTGTGTAGCAATGACTTGTAAAATTTAGTTGTGGTCTACCTATCATTGTTCTATGTTTGTCATGGAAAATTCCTCAGCATGAACCATTTTATAACATGTGACCATTTGATGCTGCATTGTTTTGTTGTTGTTTTTTTAACTTCAGTAAGTATCAAAGATGGGGGCTGAGAAAAAGAAGGGCTGGGAAATGTATAGTGATAGTAAAATTCGATAGGGAGTTTTCCCACAGTGACGGAGCTATGCAATTTGGGTAACGGTAAGGATTCTCAATGTGACTTTTACGTTATACCAGCATGACTTTTATCATACTCGTGCCTGAATGAAATCTTGAATGGATTCACGTACTCATTGTAATAGTCATGAACTCTTCCTGGTACCTTTCAGTTTTAAAACTAGATAGTATATGACATATGGTTTTATTTTATTACGCTTTGTATGTTGGTATGGTATACTTGTTAGGAGGGAGTGTTTTCTTCATTTCATTTTTTTTTCACTTACATTCCGTTGACAATCCGTATTATTTTATATTAGTTTCCGGTATACTAGGTTCATCATTTAGACTTAATAATTGTAGAATTTTTGAAAGTTTAGAATTCATGTTCTCTATCTCAAAACTCGTATAACAAAAGGATTCCACTATATTCTAAATCATTGCTTTGGGAATATATTTAAATATCTTCATCTAATTGAAGAGTACATGTTTTGCATAAAATAATAACCAATTTGAAAAACAGAGATCTTTTTTTTTTCAAGTTTTGTGTTTTAATGGCGTATTTGATTACATGGTATTTGATCCGTGGGCTCCTCGGCCCATATATGCAATAGTGACACAGATTTTCATTCAACTGATATTCTGACATACTCCATCGTCAAATCAACACTTGTTGAGTACCTATTCTGTAACAAGCACGATCTCATTTACTTCTCAGAATAGCCTTGGCAAAGAAGGGAATCCTCATCTTCAGAGATAAGGAAGTGGAGACCAAGTCAGTCTAGGTAGCATGTGTTGCAGTAGCCAGGGAGAACGTTGAGGGTTTGATCCAAAATGCACTTGGCTCCAAAGCTCATGATACTCTTGTCTGCTCCCTATAAAACGTGTCCGTGAGGTCCTATGCACATTGTCCATGACGCATTGACCAAAGTAAAGAAAGGATCCGTGTCTGCAAAAGACAGGATGCTTTCTTTACTCTGGTCAAAAGCAGAGATTCTTAAAAATCGTGTAATAAAATATCAAGCTTCAGAAAGTTTTTAGTTTTGTTTTTTAAATGTAAAATGTTTCATTTCTGTTACAGTTGACATTCAATATGATGTCAGCCTCAGGTGTACAGCATAGTGGTTAGGCATTTATATAATGTGTAAACTGGTGCTCCGATTAGTGTGGAATCCCTGACACCATACTTAGTTATTACAATGTTATTTCCTGTATTCTGTGTGCTGTCCTTGACAGCTACATGACTGTTTTATGACTGCCAATGTGTACTTCTTAATCCTTTTACCTTTTCAAGTTGCTCCCCAACACTCTTCCCTCTGGGCAATGATCAGTTAGTTCTCTGCATCTATGAGTTTGTTTCTTTTTTCTATGTTCATTTATGTTTTTATTTATTTTTACATATCACCGATAAGTGAAACCATGTGGTATTTGCGTTTCTCTGTCTAACTTATTTCACTTCGAATAATACCCTGTAGGTGCACGCACGTTGTCACAAATGGTAAGATTTTATTCTTTGTTACAGCCAAGTAGTATGTTGTTGTATATATGTAGCACTTCTTGTTTATCCAAGACGATGGATACTTCGGTTGCTTCTTTATCTGGAGTATTGTAAATAATGCGACAAGGACCATACAGATGCATACATGTTTTCAAAGGAGTGTTTTGGATTTCTGCGGAGAAAAACTCAGAAGTGGGATTGCTGTGCCACATGGTAGTTCTATTTTCAAATTCTTGAGGAACTTCCATATTGTTTTCCATTGTGGCTGGCCGGATTTGCGGTCATACCAACAGTGCACAGGGGTTCCCTTCACATCCTCACCAACACTTGTTGTTTGTTGATTTATTGATGATGGCGATTCAGACAGTTGTGAGGTGATAGCTGATTGTGTATTTAATTTGCATTGCTCTAATGATTAGTGCACTGAGCATGGTGTCGTATGTCTCTTGGCTATCTGTGTGAGCTCTTTGGAGAAAAGTCTATTCAGGTACTCTTCTGATTTTGTAATTGCATTGTTTGTCTTTCGGTGTTACGTTTTCTGAGTTCCTTATATGTTTTGGATATCAACCCTTTCTCTGATATATGATTGGCAAATATCTTCTCCCATTCGTCCGGTCGTGTTTTCATTTTGTTGATGGTTTCTATTGCTGTGCAAAACTGTTTCAGTTTGATGTCATATATATGGGTCTTGAAGTCCTATCCATTCAGCCACGTTAGGTCCTCACTGGAGCATTTAACGTATTTGTATTTAAAGTAATTGTTATACGTATGTAATTATTGCCATTTTATTATCCATATTTCTTCTCCTCCTCTTCGTCCTCATTCTCCTGTTTCTCCTCCTCCTCCTCTTTCTTTTCTTCCTTCTTCTCCTTCTTCTCTTTCTCTTCCTCCTCTTTCTCCTCCTCCTCCTCCTCCTTCTCCTTCTTCTTCTTCTTCTGTGTCTTGTTCTTTTTTCAAGTTGTCGTTTCACATTTCTTGTAATATTGGTTTGTTGGTGCTGAACGCCATCATCTTTTTCTCTGGCAAGTTTTTACCTCTCCATTGATTCTAAATGAGAGCCTTGCCAGATACAGTAATAGTAATCTTGGTTGTAGATTATAGCTTTTCATCACTTTCAATATTTCTTGCCAATCTCTTCTGACCTGCAGATTTTCTCTTGAGAGATCACCTGACAATCTTATGCGATCTCCATTGTACGTGACTAACTACTTTTCTCTTGATGGTTTTAATATTCTCTCCGTGTCCTACCCCTTTGGAATTTTAATTATGATATGTTTTGGTGTGGGCCTATTTGGGTTCATTTTGTTTGGAACTTTTGTGTTTCCTACGCTTGTGTGTCTATTTCCTTCTCCAGGTTAGGAAAGGTTTCCATCATTATGTATTCTGATAGGTTTTCTTTCTTTTTTTAATTTATTGCGGTGACAATTGTCAGTAAAATTACATGGATTTCAGGAGTACAATTCCGTATTACATCATGTATAAATCCCATTGTGTGTTCACCACCCAGAGTCAGTTCTCCTTCCATCAGCATATATTTGATCCCCCTTACCCTCTCCTCCCAACCCCCACCCCCTTACCCTCTGGTAACCACTAAACTATTGTCTGTGTCTATGAGTTTTTGTTTCTCATTTGTTTTTCTTGTTCTTTTGTTGTTTTTGGTTTATATACCACATATCAGTGAAATCATATGGTTCTCTGCTTTTTCTGTCAGACTTATTCGCTTAACATTATACTCTCAAGATCATCCATGTTGTCACAAATGTTCCTATATCATCTTTTCTTACCGCTGAATAGTATTCCATTGTGTATATATACCACAACTTCTTTATCCATTCATCTATTGAAGGACATTTTGGTTGTTTCCATGCCTTAGCCACCGTAAACAAAGCTGCAGTGAACACTGGGGCACACGTGTCTTTATGTATAAATGTTCTCAGATTTTTGGGGTGGATACCCAGGAGAGGGATTCCTGGGTCGTACGGTAATTCTATTCATAATTTTTTGAGGAACCTCCACACTGCCTTCCATAACGGCTGCACCAGTCTGCATTCCCACCAACAGTGTATGAGGGTTCCTTTTTCTCCACAGCCTCTCCAACACTTGTTAGTGTTTGACTTGCTGATGATAGCCATTCGGACTGAAAGAAATTGAAGAAAGCACAAGAAATGGAAAGACATTCCGTGCTCATGGATTGGAAGAATCAACATAGTTAAAATGGCCATATTACCCAAAGCAATATACAGATTTAATGCAATCCCCATCAAAATCCCAATGGCATTTTTAAAGAAATAGAACAAAAATATCATCAGATTTGTTTGGAACCACAAAAGACCCCGAATAGCCAAAGCAATCTTAAGAAAAAAGAACAATACTAGAGGTAAGACACGCCCTGACTTTAGCTTGTACTACAGGGCTACAATCATCAAAACAGCATGGTCTTGGCAGGAAAACAGACACAGAGACCAACGGAATAGACTTGAGAACGCAGAAATAAAACCACTTAAATGTGGACAGACAATTTTGACAAAGAAGCTAAAAACATCCAATAGAGGAAAGACAGCCTCTTCAATAAGTGGTGCTGGGAGAATTGGATAGCCACGTGCGAAAGAATGAAACTGCACTGCTATCTGTCACCATGTACCAAAATTAATTCAAAATGGATCAAAGACTTAAGCATAAGACCTGACACAATAAACTGCATAGAAAAAAACATAGGTACTAAACTTATGGACCTTGGGTTCAAAGAGCATTTTATGAATTTGACTCCAAAGGCAAGGGAAGTAAAAGCTAAAATAAACGAATGGCACTATATGAAACTTAAAAGCTTCTGCACAGCAAAAGAAACCATCGACAAAATAAAGAGGCAACCAACTGAATGGCAGAAGATTTCTGCAAACAGTGCCTCCGATAAGGGACTAATCTCCAAAATATTCAAAGAACTCATGAAACTCAACAACCACTAGGTTTTCAATTCGTGCTCTCTCTCCTTCTTCTCCTTTCGATAGCCTTACGAATGTTGTTACACTTGATATTGTCCCAGACATCCCTGAAAGTATTTTCTGTTTTATTTATTTTTTATTTATGTTCATTTTTTTTCTGTTCTGATTGGGTGTTTTCTGCTACCTTGTCTACCAAATCACTATTGGAACCTCTGCTTCACCAAATGTGCTGCTGATTCCATCTATAAATTATTCATTTAAATACTGTATTTTTCATTTCAGACTTTTTTTTTAAGGATTTCTATGTCTTTTTTATATTTGCTGTCTCTCTGTTGAAGTTTTACTTACTTTATGGATTCTTCCCCTAATTTCATCTCACATCCTTATAACTAGTGTTTTAAACTCTGTATCTGGTATGTGTCCATTTGGTTTACCTCTTTTTCTAGAGTTTTGTCCTGTTCTTTCATTAGGGAAATGTTTCTTTCTCCCTTGTTTGTTCACTGCCTCTCTGTGTGTGTTTCTATGTATTATGTAGATCTGCTAATTCTCCTCATCTTGGCAGCATTGGCTCATATAACAGGTGTCCTGTGTGTCGGGTGGTACAACCTCCCTGGTCACCGGAGCCAGGAGTTCCAGAAGCTCGTGTGGGTGGTGTGTGCCCTCCTGTTGTACTTGAGCCTTATTGCTGTTGGCGCATCAGTGTGTGGAATGGACGCTCAGGACGACTGGCTGTGACTACAGTAGATGAGCTGATGTGTGTGGGCTGACGTCACAGAGTGGGATCGCTGTAGCAGGGCTCCGGTGTCTGCTCAGTCCATGGCTTGGGCGTGCCATTTGTGGAGCTAATTGGGTGTCGTTCTGGTGTTGCTGAAGCTGATCACCAGGTGTGTTGGATTTGGGGCCTCTTGGGAGGGGCTGTGGGGCAGGCCCAGGTCAGCTGCTGCTTGTGCCCAACCCGGAGCACCCAGTGGAAGCCAGAAAGTGACCTACTTTTGGTAGCTGCCTTTGTGGGTTTGGAGGCCCCTGGGAGAGGCTATGCTGTGACGCAAGACAGGATGATACATAGGATACTAGAAAGAAACGGAGGTCCTCAATAGCATAAGTTGCGGCCTTATTGACTGTCTTAAAACAGAATTGTGATGATGCAACACCTCTGCTTACTGGGTGACTCCCCAGTATGTGAGGGTAAAATTCATATGCTAGCATGACACGTGCCTTCTTTGATTTGGTTCTGAAATGGCAGCGGTATCTCCATCCCATTCTCAGTGTTCCAGGCTTACCCCATCCCTTTGCGGCCCTCACTTGCAACATGTTGTTTCATCCTCAGGCTTTTGCTCCCTCTGCCCTTCTGGATTCCCCTTCATGCCTTCCCTCAGCACCTCGTATAACTGTCGAGATGCAGCCCTATCTTTGCCGCATCTGCTGAGCTCGCCTGGTACAACTGATTGTTGTCTCTTGTATGATCTAACTGTACTTTATTCACTTCAGGTGTACAAGTAGCGAGCGGTACTTTTCTGTTCTTATTTTTTCATGTATTATAATATCTCTACTCCTACTAGAATGTAGGACAAAATGTTTCATTTGTATTTCCAGCTTCCCCTGGGTCTGTGCCTATGATTTGTTGCCTACAGTAAAGTTTTCTTGTCCCACCGATGGATGGACTGAGTGAGTGAGTGAACGAGTAAATGAATATGATGTTTTCTGAAGTTGGGTTTTTCTTTCTTTTTGTTTTCTTTACTAGAAAGAAGCAACCAAGCCGGCAATTGGAAAAAGAGAAAATCGTGTGGCTATTATTGAAAGTGCTCCACAAGACCAAACAAGCAATGATAATTTGACTTGTGTTGACAGTGCACACCAGGATAATATACGTGGTAATTTAGTGACTATCTATGAATTCTTTCTAGCTTAAGCTCTGCTATAAACAAATCTAACATGTGTCGACCCACATGTGATATTCACTTCTTTTAAGCATTCTTTCCTATCTTTTTTTGCAAAAGTATCCCCACTATTAACAACTGCTTCTTCTTGCAAACGCTTCCACCCCCTGAAATTCTTTTCTGCTATTACTTTTATGGAAATAAGCATGACTGAATGTGTATTTAAAATGCACAGTAATATACGTTCACATTAATGTACCTGTGACTCCATTTTATAGTTAAAAAGTCATCATTAGGATTAGGACAAGATGAAGATGAAGAATCACCTTGGGATTCTGAGGTACTGTCTTTCAGAATTATTATTATTATCAATGTTATTTACAAAATCACCATTCTGTGATGTTAAAACGAAAAGGGTGTGCTTTGACTTTACTTTCTCACCTCTGCATTTCCCCATACAAATCATTTTTTGATGGTTTATCCTATAATTAATAAACTAGCTATGTGGTTAATCTAATAAGACAGCGTAGTACAATTCTGCTAACTTGCAAGTTTCACTTTAGGAAGTCAGTGCAGAATAGTATAAAACACGTAGGCTTCCAAGTCTTAAGGAGTCAGTTTGGGATCTGAAGTGAAGTTTACCTAAAAGGTAAAGAATTATTCCAGCTCGACCTATACCCAAATGCATGACTCTGTGGTTTTTGTAGATGTGGAAATGTCCTAATGAGTTTCAGAAAGAAAGAGTTTGGATTGTAGGGTGTTTTTATAATTTGGAACTTGAGAAGATAATGCCTGGGACACCAAAGTATTATTATATTTGTATTGTCAAATAGATCTGCAAGGAACTTTTCTATGGTAGGAAAAGCATGGTGAATACTACTAATATGTTGGATTACACTAACAACAATTTGGCTGAGCGCTGCTTTACTATGTAACAACTGTCTCGTTCAGTTAAAACAGCAGGCATTGAGTCACTTGATGGCAACTGTACTTGCAGTAATGGAAGTACAGTGTAATGATGAGCCAATGTGAGGTGACAGCTGTGGAAAGAGACAGGAGGAGTGTGATCTTCTGATATAGGCAACTGCTGCCTCCTGGCACAGACACTGCGTTTGACGATAAGAACGCAGTAGAATCCTGCATGGGTCACTTGCTAGCTGTGGGGTCTTGGGGCAACTCCTTCTTAACCTGTCGGATGTCAGTGCCCTCATTTGTCATAATGGTACTAATGACTACCTTTGAGGTATGTGGAATGCACAAATGTGGTAACAAATGTGAAAACACTTCGAAAACTGTAAAGGGTGCTATAGAATGTAAAACACAATGATCACAGTGAGATGCAGCGACTTATTAAATATCGGGGACACTTTTTGTAAACCTGTAGGACAATCAAATGGCAGTAGTGTCAAGAACAGAGTGGAAAAGTTAGAAGGGGCACGTGGATTTCTCACCTGGGGGATGTTAAGTTTCAGAGACTGTGATTGGCAATACCCTGTAGATGTGTAGTGTTTTGGTACTTGAGGCTTTGTTGGTGCGAGCTGAATGTTTTCACCTTGAGTAAATTTCTAGTTGGATACCAGCTGTGTGCTGGGCAGTTAGACACTGACTGGAGAAGTTCAGGGGACAGCTGTAGCTGTACAAGCAGAAAAACAAGTGAACGACAGTCCATTATAAGTCACTATATCTGCGTCATTTAAGCAGAATGGAGAATGCTGGGTTAAAGAATATTGTCGGGGGTCGGGCATGGTTGTAGTTGGAATAGGAGTGGGAGTGGAATATCAGTGGTCAGGAAAGATCTTTGTGAGTGTGACAAAAACTGCCAAGTGAAGCATGAGAAGGAGCCAGTCGTGTGAAGATCTAGAAGCAAAACCTGCTGGACAGAGACTGCAATGGATCGCATCTGTCCATCATTGTATTCTAACGTCTTGGAATGGCCAGGAAGAGGAAGTGGGGTAACCATCATCAACCCATTTTTATACTTGTTGTTCTGTGTGGGAAAGAAGTAAAATGTGCATGGTAAGTGTCTGGTACATTTTAGATGATTATAATAAGTAAATGTTCTTATTTTTCCCTGATTACAAATTATTATACTTTTTTGAAAAGTTGCATAACTATATATACCATTTTTCCTATTATTTATTGACACATAATATAATGAAAAGTTTTTCTTATCTCTTTGCCACTTGGGTCAATGATTTTTTCTATCAAAATTTTGGTCAAGTAACAGTTCGTTTTCTCCTAGCTCTTGTGGACCTAGATGAAGTAGGTTCTAAAATGTTCTGTTAAGACTCAGCTGGACATACACCAAGGTTTCTTACCATGTCAAGCAAGTATCTTGTTTTAGCACTAAAAAACAAAGCTGTGATTAGAAAGATGTAACGGTTATATCAAGTGCACTTATCAAAGTATTAGGTTGTTGCGAAAGTAATTGGGGTTTCAAAGGAAAAGAACAAATTGCAAAATTGCAATTACATTTGCACCAACCTAATATTTCCTTAGATACATATTTTTCAAAAAATGCTTTTCTTGGAGGTAAGAACTTTAACATTTTCATCCTGAATTATTAACTAGAGGTGGTATGAAGTGTCCATGAGTTACTAATCATCTTGTTTCCTAACCCCTTCAGACCAGCATTGAAGTGGAAGATCCTGTTCCTGAGGAAGCTGTAGGAAAGTACGGTGCGCAACCCTGCAGACCAGGTGCACTTTGTAACACCAATTTAATTTTGGGAAGCAGTACGCGCGGACATTTGGCATGCGTGCAATCTTCTCTTCCTCATTCCTTTTTTTTGTTACAAATTTAATTGAAGGATTTGACATAAGTAACGTGATGTCATTGTTGCTATCGAAGTTTGAGAGAAAAGACATCGACAGGACTAAGAAAATGAGATTTTAAAAGTGTGACTTCACTAAAATGTTTCTCCTCTTGTTTCGATACCCCAAAAAGTCCCAGTTTGGAACCCCTGTGCTTATTAGGGGTTCTCAGGGGTTAATTATCACACTGGAAGATATTTCCAGGGTTTCCAAATGGTTATTTGAATTTTGACGTTTGCCCAGAGTAAGCCTCAGTCGCTACCATGTCAATTGCGTTTTAACTTTACTTCCTCTTAGTGTTGTAACACTGATGCTCTTAAGCCAACCAGATGTTCTGATGAGCAGACACTGGCTGTGCGTGTACATGAACTTATGGAGTCTTTGATGATTAAAAATGAGAGAAGTAATTAATAGTAATGAATATCTGGTAGACACAGTCTTTGAAAACAGTATTTCTGAATCTTTTGTGCCCCGGGATTCTTTTATGCTATTAAAACTTATTGAGAATTCCAAAGTATTTTCTTTTGTCGGTGGTCTCCATTGATAGTTACAATATTAGACTTAAAACCTGAAAATTTTAAAATACGAGCACACACAGGCATGCATTCCTTGAGCCATTAGAGCTACGAGCCAGTCACCATCAGACCTATGATGTTACCATCAGAGCTGTGATATCACGGCTGTGGAGAACTCTACTGTACACTTAGAAGAGAATGAGAGTGAAAATGGCCAATGACAGTCAGTGTTTCTGTGAAAATAGTTTTGACCTTTTCGGGCCCCTCGACTGACTGATCTTGGGACTTTAGGGATTCTCACAGGACATTGGAAACTACTGTTTTAAATGACATACGGGCTTCCTGGTTGTGAAGTGATAAAATAGTTTTAAAGCTTCTCTTCTACAGTTGTGGTTTTCTTTCACTTGTCTTTAAGATTTAAGGTGAGAATTTTGTTTAAAAAGCAAAAGGAAAATAAGTTTGCTATATATTCATTTTCTGTCTCATAGTTCACTGTACTCCTTGGAGCTAGTGTGGACCTAGTTTGATCGTATTTTTACTTGGAAACAACAAAGTCACCCAAGTCTGTCATTTGTCATATGAATTTCTGTTTATGGAAGGGTTAAAAAATGAATTCTGAAGATCTTGAAGCATTTAGAAAAGACTATTTTCTTATAATAAGTAGTTTCTAATTTGTAATAGTACCATGCTTTAAAAGCTTTTTTTCTAATCCCATGTTTGTCACACATATTTGAACTTAAGATAAGTGGTTAGACATGACTTTTGAGAACGACAAAAAAATTCACATCCGGCACCATGTTAACTATTAAGGAAAGCTTTAATTGGAAACACATTACATAATAGAAATTGCTGAGTGACAATAATGAATTAAACTTACCTATGAGAATGGCAATATAGGACACTTAAAATAAAATGTGCTCGGAAGGAGTAGTGTGTTCGGGGAAAAGGAGGACGTGGGACCGCTTCTCTGAAAAAGGAAGTTTTTCAAGATGGTCAACTTTGTGTTATTTTTACCTCCTAATAAATGAAAACTTTATTTTCAGCTTCTTCCAAATGGAATGCTACTTCTTTGACTTTCGATCATGGAACTTCTCAAAGATCCGGGGATTGGAAAGTTGGTGATAAAAGGCCGTTTGCATCACACTCAATGAGCAAACCTCTGTCAGCATCCACAGAGTTTGGACAGATGACCGTAATAGACAAACGAAAGAGTCAGATTGTAGGTGTGTTTCTGTTAGGTAATCATAGGCTCCATGACTTGTGTGAATCACCGCTGCCAGAAAACAGAGAAAGCAAAGAAGGAACTAAAGATACAGAAAGTGTTCAACCCCAGCCCACCTCTATGTAGCCCCATCATAGTTCTGACTTTCCAACAGTCATTTTGTGGCAAAATCTACTTGACGTTTACTCTGTTTATGCAACTTACAACCAAACAGAATGACTTTTAGCAAGACATTGGCATTCTTCCTGAAGCACAGTAACATACGGAAATAAGAAAGAGAATGAGGTGAAAGGGTGATTTCCTTTAGACTAGTATTTAGCGTACACTGGGGAGTGGGCAGCAGGATTATATGTACCACATTGGGACCAGATGGGAAAACTTCAGAAAGATCTAAAGGTTGCCTAGTGAAACAAAACAGTTTTTTAGCTTTAGTTTTATAGCTCGGCATTCACAAGTATTGGTTATAACTTTATTCGATGTAACTGAAAAAGCACCTTTGAAACCAACAACCAAATATTTCTTGGATTTTCTATGGCATTATATAGTTTAGAATTGACTTTTGCAGCAGTATTGGGATTCATTGAGAATTTAGTGCATAGCACTTCCTTCTCAGCTGTGTCCGCAGTCTGTCTCCTCTTCTCTCCCTTCTTCCTTAAACCCCAGTGCTGAATCCTCAATGGTGAAAAGAAATTTTCAGAATAGTAGAGGAAAACATTTCAGATATAAGGACGGGTGTACACAGATACATGCATCAGAAGTAACAGTCATTGTGGAAACAATGAATGACGTTGCAGTTGAATCTTAGGGTGTTGTTCAAAAGGTACAATTACGAGGTAGAGAACAGAGTATATAGTGCGATTCGATATGTTTGTCCTGTATTTCTAAATTGCGTTTTGTTTCTGATTGTTTTTCCATCGATGTTCAATGAATGAATTGGTGGATTCATTTTTGACACGTTTGTATGCCTTTTACTTTGTGCCATATTACCCAAATGGTTTGTTGAAGTGTGAGCTAATTAGAAGTATTTCTTAAGTAAAGTAAAGTATTCAGGAAAAGATTACGCTTAATTTGAACTCTCAATTGATAAGATGTTATTTTCTGTATCTATAAAGATGATAGCTTTTATCTGACTGTTCTAAGTAGTTCGTTTTAACTCATATGTAGACTTGTCAGCAGGACAACACCTAGGAATGACATCGGAGGAAGGGCAAGCGAGGCTTGATGGAAATGAAAAGAACTACACACGTGTATGTAAAATTTAAGCTTAAATTTCTAGTATAATATGGTTTTCTGTGCTTTAATAATATAATAGAGTCCAATTGAAATTACCTTTCAAGCTAGCCTTTTAGAGTCACACGGTCATAATTGAATGATATGTATAACATTTGAACTAGTTAGAAAACTTAAAATATTGTTAGCATCTATACATATTCACAGCTCAACTTTATCCTTGAATTGAGGCAAAAAATAATAATAATAAAGTCCTGAATATTGTTTGCTCCTTTAATTTTTATAACTCCCTTACATAACAAAGAAAGTAACATCAAATATTGAATCACGTGATGAGACAGTTGAAATTATGAACCATGTGAAAATGATGGCCACTGATTCGGGCTCACGTGAAAGGAGTCAGTGGTTCAAAATGTGCAGTTCCCTATGGCTTGTCACTAAGGCCAAGGTTAGAGATGGATTCTTCCTTGTGACCTCTGTGTAATGGACGTCTGAGTCTACATTCAGAGAGAGAATGGGGTCATGCAATCAACTCAACTGACTTTTAAGAGAATCACGCTTTCCAGGATGGGACCTTTGGTTATTAGGGCACAAACAATAACTTTCTAATTCCTTTCATTTCAGTGTAGGAAATCAGTAAATGTGACTTAATTTTTGATCTGCTCTTATTAGTGGGTGTTGAATAAGTTAGAATTGGATGCAACAGATAACTATGTCAATGTATAACACTATCATAGTGTATAATTTGTATTAATATGTAGGAATTTACTTCTCTTACTGATTGATGTTAATGATGTGGGCTCCTAATTAAAGTTTGCCTATTCTCCCGTTATTAATCTTTAAAAGATATTCTTAAATTCACTATAGGGGCTCACTATTTAAGATGTGGTGTGGTGAACTATTTTAAGTGAGGAAGCCTCTGTGCCATTAAAAATCATTTACTATTTCATTTTTGGGGTGGGTTTAACATATAAGCGATTGTTTAGTGCAAACGGTGACAAAATTAGTTTTGCGGGTTCATGTTTTTCTTCTAATTTAGACTAAGGCAACTTATTTTTCACTTTCTACTTACAGTCCAATAATTTAGGAATAAGTAAACGTAGATTAAGATTTTTAACAGTTAAATTTTAGTTACATTCTAATTTTTCTTTGTTCCTATTCGATTCTCTAGGTTGTACAAAAGGAAAACGACACGCAGAGGCCACTTTCTCAAGAACAGGACAACAGAATATTAGAAGATGCAATTCTGACCAATTGCCTTCAACAACAAAAGGAGACAAAAATAAATCTTAAGAAAATGAATTCTGAGGTATTTTGTTTAGTTATTTTCAAATATGTGTGTGCGTATTTGTGTATGGACATATTTTGAAAACCAATGTTGTACCTATGGGAATTCTAGAGGATGTTAAAGGTGTGTGTGTGTGTGTGTGTGTGTGTATTTTAGGGGAAGTGAGATTTTCCGTCCATTGCAATAAATGATATTCTTGACTGAAATCCATTTATGTCCAACAATCAAGTAGTGACGTTCCCAATGTCTCATCTATAGGGGAGGCTTTCAATACTTTTTACATGGATCAATGAGCTTTTTACAATCTCAACTCTATTGCTACTGAGAACAGAAGTTTCAGTTTGAGGCAGGGATTTCATCCCCTTGCTGTGTTAGCAGAGAGGTTAGTTTTCACTTCCACTGATTGTAAGGAGTAGAAGCATAGCCAGGTCAGAGACCGTCTTTTAGATCTCCTTGTCCTGCTTTTGAGAAAAGTAACAATTTGCTCCCAGTAGAGTCCTACTTCAGTACTAGGAACTTTTGAAGATATTGGATGCCACGATACATACTTAGTGATAATTTAGTGGTGAGTATTTTATTCAAAGAAGTCAGTGTATTTTCCCCTATTTCACATTTATTTCTCCTTTCAACATCATGAAAGGGAAATAACACTTATTGCAGCAGCAAATAATCTCACTATTTTCTAAGAAGAGCTCTATAATTTTTAGCTTATTTTCCCTGAGTATTTTGAAATCTAAGGCGTCTTTTGAATTTATATGTTTACACTAGAAGAGCAGCAAGCATACTATTGTAGAGTCCAAAGTCCTGGGGAAAATCCTGACCTTGCTCCTCTTTTTAATCATTCTGTTCGAGATTGTGATAACGAAATGAGTTCATTGATGTATAAAGAAGTGCTTAGCGCAATGCCTAGATTTATCAGTGATTAGTAGATTTAATCTCATAGGTGACTCTGAAAATATTAGAAAAGTAAAATGTATTTTGAGTATTCTTGGAAAAAAAATTCTAGGAAATGTAATCAGTCCAAATATATGCAGAGTGAATACTCTTACTGTGGGATAGGTGTATATTCAGACGGTAACCTCTATTTTAAAATGTAGTCAAACTTCTTACTCTTTTATTTCATGCCTTCTGGGTTTGCTGCCTTTCCAGTTCTGAGACTCTTAAAATTCTCTTATGATTTTAAAATTCTTTTTCACTTTCATGGATTCAGCATCTTACATTAAATTTTTTTTAACTTTGGGGAATTTATGCTTGTATAAAGTTGGAGGTTTGCATTCAATGTTGCACAAACTGCAGTATCATTTGTACCAACCTAATATTCGCTTAAATACCTATTTTTCAAAAAGTCCTTTTCTTGGAGGTTATAACGTTAGTATTGCTAGCCTGAATTGTTAACTAGGGATTGCATAAAGTGTCCATTAGTTACTAATCATCTTGTTTCCTAACCCCTTCAGCCGACAATTGAAGAGAAAGATCCTGTTCCTGACGAAGCTGTAGGAATGGACGAAGTGCAACCCTTCAGACTAGGTGCACTTTGTAACACCAATTTAATTTTGGGAAGGAGTACGCGAGGACATTTGACATGCGTGCAGTCTTCTCTTCCTCATTCCTTTTTTTCTTTGCTACAAATTTAATTGAAGGATTTGACATAACGTGATGTCATTGTTTGTATGGATGTTTGAGAAGAGGTATTTACAGGAATAAGGAAATGAGATTTTAAAACTGACTTCACTAAGATGTTTCTCCATTTGTTCGATACCCTAATTGTCCCAGTTTGGAATCCCTGTACTTAATAGTGGTTACCACAGGTCAATTATCACCCTGGAAGATTTTTCCAGCATTTTCAAATGGTTCTTTGACTTTTTATGTTAACGCCAGTAAGCCTCAATTGCTACCATGTCAATTGCTTTCTAACTTCACTTCTTCTCTTAGTGTTGTAACACTGATGGTCTTAAGACAACCAGATGTTCTGCTGAGCAGACACTGGCTGTGTGCGTACCTGCGCCTCTGGTGTCTTCGAGTATTAAAAATGGGAGACGTAATTAATAGTAATGAATATTTGACAGACACAATCTTTGCAAACAGGAATTCTGAAGCTTTTGTGCCTTGGGATGCTTTGATGGTATTAAAAATTTTTGAGAATTCCAAAGAACATTTTTAAGTCAGTAGTCTCCACAGATAGTTACAATCTTAGAAATAAAAACCGAACAATTTAAAATACATAACTTTTGATATTGACAAAAAAATTCACACCCCACACCATTTTAACTATTGAGAAGGGAAGCTTTAATCGGAAACACATTATATAACAGAAATTGCTGAGTGACAATAGTTAATTAAACTTACCTACGTGAATGGCAAGTATAGGACACCTAAAATAACATGTACTCTGAAGGAGTAGTGTGTTTGGGAGAAAGAGGGTGTGGGGCTGCTTCTCTGAGGAAGGAAGTTTTACACGATGGTCGACTTTGTGTTATTTTCACCTCCTAATAAATGAAAACTGTATTTTCAGATTCTTCCAGCTGGAATGCTACTTCTTTGACTTTCAATCATGGAACTTCTCAAAGATCCGGGGATTCGAAATTTGGTGATAAACGGCCATTTGCCACACACTCAAGGAGCAAACCTCTGTCAGCATCCACAGAGTTTGGACAGATGACCGTAATAGACAAACGAAAGACTCAGATTGGAGGTGTGTTTTTCTTACGTACTTCTACGCAACATGAATTGCGTGAATCACAGCTACAAGATAACAGAGAAAGCAAAGAAGGAAATACAAAAACAGAGAGTTCAACCCTAGCCTACCTCTGTGTAGGTTGATCGTAGTTCTGAATTTCCTACAGTCATTTTGTAGCAAAATGTGCTTTATGTTTACTCTGTTTAGGCAAGTTACAGCCAAATAGAATACCTTTTAGCGAGACATTGGCATTCTTCCTCAATCACGGTAACATAAGGAAATAAGAAAGGGAATAAGGAGAAAGTATGATTCCATTTAGACTAGTATTTAGCGTACACTGGGGAGTATGTATGTATAACTATACACATATATAGGTACATACATACATACATATACGTGTATATGTGTATGTATGTATGTGTGTGTATATATATATATATACACAAAGATGTATAGCAGGGGAAGTAAAAGCGCTTCACGTATAAATTGCCCACCACTTGTATCATTAATATTCACCCTACTATAGCCTTCAGGGGTTGCCCCAAAGAAGTATTTTTATATCACTTCAATCTGACGCTTTCAAAGTTCTGTGTTTTTCTGTTGTGTATTTACAATGTATTTGAATTTTTTCTTTAACAGTGGATGAGTGTTCTAAATGTGACCCTGCGAGCAGGTAGGATTTTATGGATTTCTAAAATTGCATGTTAACTAAGAGACTGCAGAGAGAAGCCAGTAAGCTTTAATGAGTGTTCTGCTCTGGATTAGGCCCTGTACTATGTGCCTAACACTGGTTCTCTCAGGTCGTCGGCACAGTAACTTTGCAAAGTAGCTGTGCTGTTCGGCCTAGTTTGTATTCATTACACGTGTGTGGTTCCGGGAGGTGGATTAATTGACCCCTGGTACCATAGTTACAAGTGGCTGACCCGTGATGTGACCTTCGGCCTGCTTGGCTTCCCAAGTCCCTTCTCTTGTCCCTCAGCCTGTACTGAGAAGTGCCTGGACGGGTCTGGATTCAAGGTTCAGGTGCAAGTCAGGTGGACTCAGAGAGTCCCGTTTAGTGACGTGTTAACACTGATTGAGAAGTGTCCTCCCAAGCCCAGTGAGCGCAAGCTCTTGTGTTAATGTACTCCACAATTGCAGCAGTCACGAGAACCTTGTTTTCACCATCAGTGTTTAAGGCAGATCTCAGTTCGCTGTGGCCACAGAACCACAGGTTGTGCATAAGCAAGACCTAATCAGGCAAGTGTTTTCAGGTATAATGCGATGTAGCCTTCTTGGGACGAATCGTTGTTCTGTAAGTGAAGAACATGTATGTATAGATCATGTTGTGTTACTGCAGCACAAATTGAGATGATATTTCCAATTGATTTCTCTACTTACTGATGTCTCAGCCTGTGTTTCTCTTCTGGCTAATACCTTTCCCTTGTTCTAGGAAGTATTTTTCTTTTTTTCCAGAGTCTCTCTTCTTTCTTCGATGACTTTCCATGATTTTTTACCTTTTTCACTGCTTTTCTCAGGGTTTTTTGTTGCTGTTGTTCTGTTGTTGTTTTTCCACTTCTGCCAGCTAAGTGTTCTCCGTTTTTCTAGAGAGAATCGAAAGTCCATAGAATTCCAGGTGTTGAAGGAATGTTAGCAATTAATTAATTCAAAACACCCCCTAGTACTTCATGCTGCCATTAATGTTTTGGTCAAGTGGTTGATCTCATGAGGAGTTTGAACTCAAAGAGATTATGTGACTTACTTGAGTACAGTGAGTGATGAAATGAGATGAAGTGTAGGTTTCTAAGTCCAGTACGCTTCCTTCTTTATCACCCTTTGGGTGAGTGTTTTAATTATGGAAAGGAATGGAATTAGCAGGGGAATCCAAGTTTCAATAGGACCAACACTGGGTTGGAGTAGGAGTAAGGATTTTAGAATAGAGATCAGAGATCAGATAGGGGAAAAGAGATCAGAATAGTAGGGTATGACAAGATAAAGAGAAATTACAAGAAAGAAGGAAAGAGGATGTTGGTAGTTGTCTAAAAAAGCAGATTAAAGTAAGGGGTTCAAGGGCGTCCTGAACAGGTTGCTGCTTTTTTGTTTGTTGAATTGGAGGAACCAGCATTCTTTAAGATTTGTATGAAAACATATTAAACCTTTCAGCCTCTGGAAACATTCTCTTTATAGCAAGCAGGAATATGGTATCATCCACCAGCACCCGAAATTACAGAGCGGGTCCCCTCGAGTCCAAAGGCACTGCAGATTGCTGAACTCTATAGACCCATGGCCCACCGCAGGTGTTTCGTCACCTCCACCTCTTTTCCCGATGCACTGATGTCCTTCCCATGGATATGGAGGGTTGGGCAGAGGGAGGACTGATTGTGAAAACAGTAATGGAGTTGGGTAGGTGGTAACATGACTGTGTTGGGAGTGGATGACTGAGGCTCCACTTAGCTTATTTTCCAGGAACAGGGAAATGGACAACTCCTACTGTGGGTCATTTGAGCCCATCCTTGTTTCAGGAGTCTATGCCTTCTTAGGCTGAAGTTTTCAAGGTTGGAGATTGCCAGGAAGCTGTGAGGACAAGTGGTCTGGGAGTGGGGAGGCTAAGAACATACTTATTTGTTCTTTGACTGTTGTACGTGTAACTTGCAAACATTTCACACATTTCAGGGAACTGATTGTACTGTTTCAGGGTGAAAGGAATGAATGGCGCGATTTAATAACTGCTTTCTACGTTAAAGAAGCAAGACTGCCATTTTTCTCACACAGATTAATCTTTGAACCAGGGACAGACCATGGAGAAGGGTCAGTGTATCTTTCTAACTTGATTTAGCTCACTGCTTTTGTCCCAGTTCAGGTTCCATTTATGTCAGCTATTATTTGCGTTTTGAATTCAGCCTTAAGGACTTTTGGTGAAAACAACATACTCTCAGGTGTTGCCAACATATTGGCTGTCATTCTTTGTTATGGAAACTTAGAGTGTATCTTCATTAAATATTGCATGAGTTGGGAGTGGTGGAGGCAGAAATAGGTAGCTAAGAGCTTTTCTAGCATATCATCTAATTTTTAATTATATCAAGAGACTATATTTCAAATGCAGATAGCTGACCTTTTACTCCTTTTGTTGTTGTTGTTGCTTTTGTCAAGAAATGAATTCACTTGTTTTTGTTATCTTTACCCTAAAGTCTTTCCCGAAAAACTGGCAATAAAGATTCATGGCCTATATCAGAGGAATGGCTCTTCGATGTTAATACCAAGGTAAAAGGCTCCTGTGTGAAATTAACTGTTTTGCTCTGAATTTAGTTTTGTGTAGCAATGACTTGTAAAATTTAGTTGTGGTCTACCTATCATTGTTCTATGTTTGTCATGGAAAATTCCTCAGCATGAACCATTTTATAACATGTGACCATTTGATGCTGCATTGTTTTGTTGTTGTTTTTTTAACTTTAGTAAGTATCAAAGATGGGGGCTGAGAAAAAGAAGGGGCTGGGAAATGTATAGTGATAGTAAAATTCGATAGGGAGTTTTCCCACCGTGACGGAGCTATGCAATTTGGGTAACGGTAAGGATTCTCAATGTGACTTTTACGTTATACCAGCATGACTTTTATCATACTCGTGCCTGAATGAAATCTTGAATGGATTCAGGTACTCATTGTAATAGTCATGAACTCTTCCTGGTACCTTTCAGTTTTAAAACTAGATAGTATATGTCATATGGTTTTATTTTATTACGCTTTGTATGTTGGTATGGTATACTTGTTAGGAGGGAGTGTTTTCTTCATTTCATTTTTTTTTCACTTACATTCCGTTGACAATCCGTATTATTTTATATTAGTTTCCGGTATACTAGGTTCATCATTTAGACTTAATAATTGTAGAATTTTTGAAAGTTTAGAATTCATGTTCTCTATCTCAAAACTCGTATAACAAAAGGATTCCACTATATTCTAAATCATTGCTTTGGGAATATATTTAAATATCTTCATCTAATTGAAGAGTACATGTTTTGCATAAAATAATAACCAATTTGAAAAACAGAGATCTTTTTTTTTTCAAGTTTTGTGTTTTAATGGCGTATTTGATTACATGGTATTTGATCCGTGGGCTCCTCGGCCCATATATGCAATAGTGACACAGATTTTCATTCAACTGATATTCTGACATACTCCATCGTCAAATCAACACTTGTTGAGTACCTATTCTGTAACAAGCACGATCTCATTTACTTCTCAGAATAGCCTTGGCAAAGAAGGGAATCCTCATCTTCAGAGATAAGGAAGTGGAGACCAAGTCAGTCTAGGTAGCATGTGTTGCAGTAGCCAGGGAGAACGTTGAGGGTTTGATCCAAAATGCACTTGGCTCCAAAGCTCATGATACTCTTGTCTGCTCCCTATAAAACGTGTCCGTGAGGTCCTATGCCCATTGTCCATGACGCATTGACCAAAGTAAAGAAAGGATCCGTGTCTGCAAAAGACAGGATGCTTTCTTTACTCTGGTCAAAAGCAGAGATTCTTAAAAATCGTGTAATAAAATATCAAGCTTCAGAAAGTTTTTAGTTTTGTTTTTTAAATGTAAAATGTTTCATTTCTGTTACAGTTGACATTCAATATGATGTCAGCCTCAGGTGTACAGCATAGTGGTTAGGCATTTATATAATGTGTAAACTGGTACTCCGATTAGTGTGGAATCCCTGACACCATACTTAGTTATTACAATGTTATTTCCTGTATTCTGTGTGCTGTCCTTGACAGCTACATGACTGTTTTATGACTGCCAATGTGTACTTCTTAATCCTTTTACCTTTTCAAGTTGCTCCCCAACACTCTTCCCTCTGGGCAATGATCAGTTAGTTCTCTGCATCTATGAGTTTGTTTCTTTTTTCTATGTTCATTTATGTTTTTATTTATTTTTACATATCACCGATAAGTGAAACCATGTGGTATTTGCGTTTCTCTGTCTAACTTATTTCACTTCGAATAATACCCTGTAGGTGCACGCACCTTGTCACAAATGGTAAGATTTTATTCTTTGTTACAGCCAAGTAGTATGTTGTTGTATATATGTAGCACTTCTTGTTTATCCAAGACGATGGATACTTCGGTTGCTTCTTTATCTGGAGTATTGTAAATAATGCGACAAGGACCATACAGATGCATACATGTTTTCAAAGGAGTGTTTTGGATTTCTGCGGAGAGAAACTCAGAAGTGGGATTGCTGTGCCACATGGTAGTTCTATTTTCAAATTCTTGAGGAACTTCCATATTGTTTTCCATTGTGGCTGGCCGGATTTGCGGTCATACCAACAGTGCACGGGGGTTCCCTTCACATCCTCACCAACACTTGTTGTTTGTTGATTTATTGATGATGGCGATTCAGACAGTTGTGAGGTGATAGCTGATTGTGTATTTAATTTGCATTGCTCTAATGATTAGTGCACTGAGCATGGTGTCGTATGTCTCTTGGCTATCTGTGTGAGCTCTTTGGAGAAAAGTCTATTCAGGTACTCTTCTGATTTTGTAATTGCATTGTTTGTCTTTCGGTGTTACGTTTTCTGAGTTCCTTATATGTTTTGGATATCAACCCTTTCTCTGATATATGATTGGCAAATATCTTCTCCCATTCGTCCGGTCGTGTTTTCATTTTGTTGATGGTTTCTATTGCTGTGCAAAACTGTTTCAGTTTGATGTCATATATATGGGTCTTGAAGTCCTATCCATTCAGCCACGTTAGGTCCTCACTGGAGCATTTAACGTATTTGTATTTAAAGTAATTGTTATACGTATGTAATTATTGCCATTTTATTATCCATATTTCTTCTCCTCCTCTTCGTCCTCATTCTCCTGTTTCTCCTCCTCCTCCTCTTTCTTTTCTTCCTTCTTCTCCTTCTTCTCTTTCTCTTCCTCCTCTTTCTCCTCCTCCTCCTCCTCCTTCTCCTTCTTCTTCTTCTTCTGTGTCTTGTTCTTTTTTCAAGTTGTCGTTTCACATTTCTTGTAATATTGGTTTGTTGGTGCTGAACGCCATCATCTTTTTCTCTGGCAAGTTTTTACCTCTCCATTGATTCTAAATGAGAGCCTTGCCAGATACAGTAATAGTAATCTTGGTTGTAGATTATAGCTTTTCATCACTTTCAATATTTCTTGCCAATCTCTTCTGACCTGCAGATTTTCTCTTGAGAGATCACCTGACAATCTTATGCGATCTCCATTGTACGTGACTAACTACTTTTCTCTTGATGGTTTTAATATTCTCTCCGTGTCCTACCCCTTTGGAATTTTAATTATGATATGTTTTGGTGTGGGCCTATTTGGGTTCATTTTGTTTGGAACTTTTGTGTTTCCTACGCTTGTGTGTCTATTTCCTTCTCCAGGTTAGGAAAGGTTTCCATCATTATGTATTCTGATAGGTTTTCTTTCTTTTTTTAATTTATTGCGGTGACAATTGTCAGTAAAATTACATGGATTTCAGGAGTACAATTCCGTATTACATCATGTATAAATCCCATTGTGTGTTCACCACCCAGAGTCAGTTCTCCTTCCATCAGCATATATTTGATCCCCCTTACCCTCTCCTCCCAACCCCCACCCCCTTACCCTCTGGTAACCACTAAACTATTGTCTGTGTCTATGAGTTTTTGTTTCTCATTTGTTTTTCTTGTTCTTTTGTTGTTTTTGGTTTATATACCACATATCAGTGAAATCATATGGTTCTCTGCTTTTTCTGTCAGACTTATTCGCTTAACATTATACTCTCAAGATCATCCATGTTGTCACAAATGTTCCTATATCATCTTTTCTTACCGCTGAATAGTATTCCATTGTGTATATATACCACAACTTCTTTATCCATTCATCTATTGAAGGACATTTTGGTTGTTTCCATGCCTTAGCCACCGTAAACAAAGCTGCAGTGAACACTGGGGCACACGTGTCTTTATGTATAAATGTTCTCAGATTTTTGGGGTGGATACCCAGGAGAGGGATTCCTGGGTCGTACGGTAATTCTATTCATAATTTTTTGAGGAACCTCCACACTGCCTTCCATAACGGCTGCACCAGTCTGCATTCCCACCAACAGTGTATGAGGGTTCCTTTTTCTCCACAGCCTCTCCAACACTTGTTAGTGTTTGACTTGCTGATGATAGCCATTCGGACTGAAAGAAATTGAAGAAAGCACAAGAAATGGAAAGACATTCCGTGCTCATGGATTGGAAGAATCAACATAGTTAAAATGGCCATATTACCCAAAGCAATATACAGATTTAATGCAATCCCCATCAAAATCCCAATGGCATTTTTAAAGAAATAGAACAAAAATATCATCAGATTTGTTTGGAACCACAAAAGACCCCGAATAGCCAAAGCAATCTTAAGAAAAAAGAACAATACTAGAGGTAAGACACGCCCTGACTTTAGCTTGTACTACAGGGCTACAATCATCAAAACAGCATGGTCTTGGCAGGAAAACAGACACAGAGACCAACGGAATAGACTTGAGAACGCAGAAATAAAACCACTTAAATGTGGACAGACAATTTTGACAAAGAAGCTAAAAACATCCAATAGAGGAAAGACAGCCTCTTCAATAAGTGGTGCTGGGAGAATTGGATAGCCACGTGCGAAAGAATGAAACTGCACTGCTATCTGTCACCATGTACCAAAATTAATTCAAAATGGATCAAAGACTTAAGCATAAGACCTGACACAATAAACTGCATAGAAAAAAACATAGGTACTAAACTTATGGACCTTGGGTTCAAAGAGCATTTTATGAATTTGACTCCAAAGGCAAGGGAAGTAAAAGCTAAAATAAACGAATGGCACTATATGAAACTTAAAAGCTTCTGCACAGCAAAAGAAACCATCGACAAAATAAAGAGGCAACCAACTGAATGGCAGAAGATTTCTGCAAACAGTGCCTCCGATAAGGGACTAATCTCCAAAATATTCAAAGAACTCATGAAACTCAACAACCACTAGGTTTTCAATTCGTGCTCTCTCTCCTTCTTCTCCTTTCGATAGCCTTACGAATGTTGTTACACTTGATATTGTCCCAGACATCCCTGAAAGTATTTTCTGTTTTATTTATTTTTTATTTATGTTCATTTTTTTTCTGTTCTGATTGGGTGTTTTCTGCTACCTTGTCTACCAAATCACTATTGGAACCTCTGCTTCACCAAATGTGCTGCTGATTCCATCTATAAATTATTCATTTAAATACTGTATTTTTCATTTCAGACTTTTTTTTTAAGGATTTCTATGTCTTTTTTATATTTGCTGTCTCTCTGTTGAAGTTTTACTTACTTTATGGATTCTTCCCCTAATTTCATCTCACATCCTTATAACTAGTGTTTTAAACTCTGTATCTGGTATGTGTCCATTTGGTTTACCTCTTTTTCTAGAGTTTTGTCCTGTTCTTTCATTAGGGAAATGTTTCTTTCTCCCTTGTTTGTTCACTGCCTCTCTGTGTGTGTTTCTATGTATTATGTAGATCTGCTAATTCTCCTCATCTTGGCAGCATTGGCTCATATAACAGGTGTCCTGTGTGTCGGGTGGTACAACCTCCCTGGTCACCGGAGCCAGGAGTTCCAGAAGCTCGTGTGGGTGGTGTGTGCCCTCCTGTTGTACTTGAGCCATATTGCTGTTGGCGCTTCAGTGTGTGGAATGGACGCTCAGGACGACTGGCTGTGACTACAGTAGATGAGCTGATGTGTGTGGGCTGACGTCACAGAGTGGGATCGGCTGTAGCAGGGCTCCGGTGTCTGCTCAGTCCATGGCTTGGGCGTGCCATTTGTGGAGCTAATTGGGTGTCGTTCTGGTGTTGCTGAAGCTGATCACCAGGTGTGTTGGATTTGGGGCCTCTTGGGAGGGGCTGTGGGGCAGGCCCAGGTCAGCTGCTGCTTGTGCCCAACCCGGAGCACCCAGTGGAAGCCAGAAAGTGACCTACTTTTGGTAGCTGCCTTTGTGGGTTTGGAGGCCCCTGGGAAAGGCTATGCTGTGACGCAAGACAGGATGATACATAGGATACTAGAAAGAAACGGAGGTCCTCAATAGCATAAGTTGCGGCCTTATTGACTGTCTTAAAACAGAATTGTGATGATGCAACACCTCTGCTTACTGGGTGACTCCCCATTATGTGAGGGTAAAATTCATATGCTAGCATGACACGTGCCTTCTTTGATTTGGTTCTGAAACGGCAGCGGTATCTCCATCCCATTCTCAGTGTTCCAGGCTTACCCCATCCCTTTGCGGCCCTCACTTGCAACATGTTGTTTCATCCTCAGGCTTTTGCTCCCTCTGCCCTTCTGGATTCCCCTTCATGCCTTCCCTCAGCACCTCGTATAACTGTCGAGATGCAGCCCTATCTTTGCCGCATCTGCTGAGCTCGCCTGGTACAACTGATTGTTGTCTCTTGTATGATCTAACTGTACTTTATTCACTTCAGGTGTACAAGTAGCGAGCGGTACTTTTCTGTTCTTATTTTTTCATGTATTATAATATCTCTACTCCTACTAGAATGTAGGACAAAATGTTTCATTTGTATTTCCAGCTTCCCCTGGGTCTGTGCCTATGATTTGTTGCCTACAGTAAAGTTTTCTTGTCCCACCGATGGATGGACTGAGTGAGTGAGTGAACGAGTAAATGAATATGATGTTTTCTGAAGTTGGGTTTTTCTTTCTTTTTGTTTTCTTTACTAGAAAGAAGCAACCAAGCCGGCAATTGGAAAAAGAGAAAATCGTGTCGCTATTATTGAAAGTGCTCCACAAGACCAAACAAGCAATGGTAATTTGACTTGTGTTGACAGTGCACACCAGGATAATATACGTGGTAATTTAGTGACTATCTATGAATTCTTTCTAGCTTAAGCTCTGCTATAAACAAATCTAACGTGTCGACCCACATGTGATATTCACTTCTTTTAAGCATTCTTTCCTATCTTTTTTTGCAAAAGTATCCCCACTATTAACAACTGCTTCTTCTTGCAAACGCTTCCACCCCCTGAAATTCTTTTCTGCTATTACTTTTATGGAAATAAGCATGACTGAATGTGTATTTAAAATGCACAGTAATATACGTTCACATTAATGTACCTGTGACTCCATTTTATAGTTAAAAAGTCATCATTAGGATTAGGACAAGATGAAGATGAAGAATCACCTTGGGATTCTGAGGTACTGTCTTTCAGAATTATTATTATTATCAATGTTATTTACAAAATCACCATTCTGTGATGTTAAAACGAAAAGGGTGTGCTTTGACTTTACTTTCTCACCTCTGCATTTCCCCATACAAATCATTTTTTGATGGTTTATCCTATAATTAATAAACTAGCTATGTGGTTAATCTAATAAGACAGCGTAGTACAATTCTGCTAACTTGCAAGTTTCACTTTAGGAAGTCAGTGCAGAATAGTATAAAACACGTAGGCTTCCAAGTCTTAAGGAGTCAGTTTGGGATCTGAAGTGAAGTTTACCTAAAAGGTAAAGAATTATTCCAGCTCGACCTATACCCAAATGCATGACTCTGTGGTTTTTGTAGATGTGCAAATGTCCTAATGAGTTTCAGAAAGAAAGAGTTTGGATTGTAGGGTGTTTTTATAATTTGGAACTTGAGAAGATAATGCCTGGGACACCAAAGTATTATTATATTTGTATTGTCAAATAGATCTGCAAGGAACTTTTCTATGGTAGGAAAAGCATGGTGAATACTACTAATATGTTGGATTACACTAACAACAATTTGGCTGAGCGCTGCTTTACTATGTAACAACTGTCTCGTTCAGTTAAAACAGCAGGCATTGAGTCACTTGATGGCAACTGTACTTGCAGTAATGGAAGTACAGTGTAATGATGAGCCAATGTGAGGTGACAGCTGTGGAAAGAGACAGGAGGAGTGTGATCTTCTGATATAGGCAACTGCTGCCTCCTGGCACAGACACTGCGTTTGACGATAAGAACACAGTAGAATCCTGCATGGGTCACTTGCTAGCTGTGGGGTCTTGGGGCAACTCCTTCTTAACCTGTCGGATGTCAGTGCCCTCATTTGTCATAATGGTACTAATGACTACCTTTGAGGTATGTGGAATGCACAAATGTGGTAACAAATGTGAAAACACTTCGAAAACTGTAAAGGGTGCTATAGAATGTAAAACACAATGATCACAGTGAGATGCAGCGACTTATTAAATATCGGGGACACTTTTTGTAAACCTGTAGGACAATCAAATGGCAGTAGTGTCAAGAACAGAGTGGAAAAGTTAGAAGGGGCACGTGGATTTCTCACCTGGGGGATGTTAAGTTTCAGAGACTGTGATTGGCAATACCCTGTAGATGTGTAGTGTTTTGGTACTTGAGGCTTTGTTGGTGCGAGCTGAATGTTTTCACCTTGAGTAAATTTCTAGTTGGATACCAGCTGTGTGCTGGGCAGTTAGACACTGACTGGAGAAGTTCAGGGGACAGCTGTAGCTGTACAAGCAGAAAAACAAGTGAACGACAGTCCATTATAAGTCACTATATCTGCGTCATTTAAGCAGAATGGAGAATGCTGGGTTAAAGAATATTGTCGGGGGTCGGGCATGGTTGTAGTTGGAATAGGAGTGGGAGTGGAATATCAGTGGTCAGGAAAGATCTTTGTGAGTGTGACAAAAACTGCCAAGTGAAGCATGAGAAGGAGCCAGTCGTGTGAAGATCTAGAAGCAAAACCTGCTGGACAGAGACTGCAATGGATCGCATCTGTCCATCATTGTATTCTAACGTCTTGGAATGGCCAGGAAGAGGAAGTGGGGTAACCATCATCAACCCATTTTTATACTTGTTGTTCTGTGTGGGAAAGAAGTAAAATGTGCATGGTAAGTGTCTGGTACATTTTAGATGATTATAATAAGTAAATGTTCTTATTTTTCCCTGATTACAAATTATTATACTTTTTTGAAAAGTTGCATAACTATATATACCATTTTTCCTATTATTTATTGACACATAATATAATGAAAAGTTTTTCTTATCTCTTTGCCACTTGGGTCAATGATTTTTTCTATCAAAATTTTGGTCAAGTAACAGTTCGTTTTCTCCTAGCTCTTGTGGACCTAGATGAAGTAGGTTCTAAAATGTTCTGTTAAGACTCAGCTGGACATACACCAAGGTTTCTTACCATGTCAAGCAAGTATCTTGTTTTAGCACTAAAAAACAAAGCTGTGATTAGAAAGATGTAACGGTTATATCAAGTGCACTTATCAAAGTATTAGGTTGTTGCGAAAGTAATTGGGGTTTCAAAGGTAAAGAACAAATTGCAAAATTGCAATTACATTTGCACCAACCTAATATTTCCTTAGATACATATTTTTCAAAAAATGCTTTTCTTGGAGGTAAGAACTTTAACATTTTCATCCTGAATTATTAACTAGAGGTGGTATGAAGTGTCCATGAGTTACTAATCATCTTGTTTCCTAACCCCTTCAGACCAGCATTGAAGTGGAAGATCCTGTTCCTGAGGAAGCTGTAGGAAAGTACGGTGCGCAACCCTGCAGACCAGGTGCACTTTGTAACACCAATTTAATTTTGGGAAGCAGTACGCGCGGACATTTGGCATGCGTGCAATCTTCTCTTCCTCATTCCTTTTTTTTGTTACAAATTTAATTGAAGGATTTGACATAAGTAACGTGATGTCATTGTTGCTATCGAAGTTTGAGAGAAAAGACATCGACAGGACTAAGAAAATGAGATTTTAAAAGTGTGACTTCACTAAAATGTTTCTCCTCTTGTTTCGATACCCCAAAAAGTCCCAGTTTGGAACCCCTGTGCTTATTAGGGGTTCTCAGGGGTTAATTATCACACTGGAAGATATTTCCAGGGTTTCCAAATGGTTATTTGAATTTTGACGTTTGCCCAGAGTAAGCCTCAGTCGCTACCATGTCAATTGCGTTTTAACTTTACTTCCTCTTAGTGTTGTAACACTGATGCTCTTAAGCCAACCAGATGTTCTGATGAGCAGACACTGGCTGTGCGTGTACATGAACTTATGGAGTCTTTGATGATTAAAAATGAGAGAAGTAATTAATAGTAATGAATATCTGGTAGACACAGTCTTTGAAAACAGTATTTCTGAATCTTTTGTGCCCCGGGATTCTTTTATGCTATTAAAACTTATTGAGAATTCCAAAGTATTTTCTTTTGTCGGTGGTCTCCATTGATAGTTACAATATTAGACTTAAAACCTGAAAATTTTAAAATACGAGCACACACAGGCATGCATTCCTTGAGCCATTAGAGCTACGAGCCAGTCACCATCAGACCTATGATGTTACCATCAGAGCTGTGATATCACGGCTGTGGAGAACTCTACTGTACACTTAGAAGAGAATGAGAGTGAAAATGGCCAATGACAGTCAGTGTTTCTGTGAAAATAGTTTTGACCTTTTCGGGCCCCTCGACTGACTGATCTTGGGACTTTAGGGATTCTCACAGGACATTGGAAACTACTGTTTTAAATGACATACGGGCTTCCTGGTTGTGAAGTGATAAAATAGTTTTAAAGCTTCTCTTCTACAGTTGTGGTTTTCTTTCACTTGTCTTTAAGATTTAAGGTGAGAATTTTGTTTAAAAAGCAAAAGGAAAATAAGTTTGCTATATATTCATTTTCTGTCTCATAGTTCACTGTACTCCTTGGAGCTAGTGTGGACCTAGTTTGATCGTATTTTTACTTGGAAACAACAAAGTCACCCAAGTCTGTCATTTGTCATATGAATTTCTGTTTATGGAAGGGTTAAAAAATGAATTCTGAAGATCTTGAAGCATTTAGAAAAGACTATTTTCTTATAATAAGTAGTTTCTAATTTGTAATAGTACCATGCTTTAAAAGCTTTTTTTCTAATCCCATGTTTGTCACACATATTTGAACTTAAGATAAGTGGTTAGACATGACTTTTGAGAACGACAAAAAAATTCACATCCGGCACCATGTTAACTATTAAGGAAAGCTTTAATTGGAAACACATTACATAATAGAAATTGCTGAGTGACAATAATGAATTAAACTTACCTATGAGAATGGCAATATAGGACACTTAAAATAAAATGTGCTCGGAAGGAGTAGTGTGTTCGGGGAAAAGGAGGACGTGGGACCGCTTCTCTGAAAAAGGAAGTTTTTCAAGATGGTCAACTTTGTGTTATTTTTACCTCCTAATAAATGAAAACTTTATTTTCAGCTTCTTCCAAATGGAATGCTACTTCTTTGACTTTCGATCATGGAACTTCTCAAAGATCCGGGGATTGGAAAGTTGGTGATAAAAGGCCGTTTGCATCACACTCAATGAGCAAACCTCTGTCAGCATCCACAGAGTTTGGACAGATGACCGTAATAGACAAACGAAAGAGTCAGATTGTAGGTGTGTTTCTGTTAGGTAATCATAGGCTCCATGACTTGTGTGAATCACCGCTGCCAGAAAACAGAGAAAGCAAAGAAGGAACTAAAGATACAGAAAGTGTTCAACCCCAGCCCACCTCTATGTAGCCCCATCATAGTTCTGACTTTCCAACAGTCATTTTGTGGCAAAATCTACTTGACGTTTACTCTGTTTATGCAACTTACAACCAAACAGAATGACTTTTAGCAAGACATTGGCATTCTTCCTGAAGCACAGTAACATACGGAAATAAGAAAGAGAATGAGGTGAAAGGGTGATTTCCTTTAGACTAGTATTTAGCGTACACTGGGGAGTGGGCAGCAGGATTATATGTACCACATTGGGACCAGATGGGAAAACTTCAGAAAGATCTAAAGGTTGCCTAGTGAAACAAAACAGTTTTTTAGCTTTAGTTTTATAGCTCGGCATTCACAAGTATTGGTTATAACTTTATTCGATGTAACTGAAAAAGCACCTTTGAAACCAACAACCAAATATTTCTTGGATTTTCTATGGCATTATATAGTTTAGAATTGACTTTTGCAGCAGTATTGGGATTCATTGAGAATTTAGTGCATAGCACTTCCTTCTCAGCTGTGTCCGCAGTCTGTCTCCTCTTCTCTCCCTTCTTCCTTAAACCCCAGTGCTGAATCCTCAATGGTGAAAAGAAATTTTCAGAATAGTAGAGGAAAACATTTCAGCTATAAGGAAGGGTGTACACAGATACATGCATCAGAAGTAACAGTCATTGTGGAAACAATGAATGACGTTGCAGTTGAATCTTAGGGTGTTGTTCAAAAGGTACAATTACGAGGTAGAGAACAGAGTATATAGTGCGATTCGATATGTTTGTCCTGTATTTCTAAATTGCGTTTTGTTTCTGATTGTTTTTCCATCGATGTTCAATGAATGAATTGGTGGATTCATTTTTGACACGTTTGTATGCCTTTTACTTTGTGCCATATTACCCAAATGGTTTGTTGAAGTGTGAGCTAATTAGAAGTATTTCTTAAGTAAAGTAAAGTATTCAGGAAAAGATTACGCTTAATTTGAACTCTCAATTGATAAGATGTTATTTTCTGTATCTATAAAGATGATAGCTTTTATCTGACTGTTCTAAGTAGTTCGTTTTAACTCATATGTAGACTTGTCAGCAGGACAACACCTAGGAATGACATCGGAGGAAGGGCAAGCGAGGCTTGATGGAAATGAAAAGAACTACACACGTGTATGTAAAATTTAAGCTTAAATTTCTAGTATAATATGGTTTTCTGTGCTTTAATAATATAATAGAGTCCAATTGAAATTACCTTTCAAGCTAGCCTTTTAGAGTCACACGGTCATAATTGAATGATATGTATAACATTTGAACTAGTTAGAAAACTTAAAATATTGTTAGCATCTATACATATTCACAGCTCAACTTTATCCTTGAATTGAGGCAAAAAATAATAATAATAAAGTCCTGAATATTGTTTGCTCCTTTAATTTTTATAACTCCCTTACATAACAAAGAAAGTAACATCAAATATTGAATCACGTGATGAGACAGTTGAAATTATGAACCATGTGAAAATGATGGCCACTGATTCGGGCTCACGTGAAAGGAGTCAGTGGTTCAAAATGTGCAGTTCCCTATGGCTTGTCACTAAGGCCAAGGTTAGAGATGGATTCTTCCTTGTGACCTCTGTGTAATGGACGTCTGAGTCTACATTCAGAGAGAGAATGGGGTCATGCAATCAACTCAACTGACTTTTAAGAGAATCACGCTTTCCAGGATGGGACCTTTGGTTATTAGGGCACAAACAATAACTTTCTAATTCCTTTCATTTCAGTGTAGGAAATCAGTAAATGTGACTTAATTTTTGATCTGCTCTTATTAGTGGGTGTTGAATAAGTTAGAATTGGATGCAACAGATAACTATGTCAATGTATAACACTATCATAGTGTATAATTTGTATTAATATGTAGGAATTTACTTCTCTTACTGATTGATGTTAATGATGTGGGCTCCTAATTAAAGTTTGCCTATTCTCCCGTTATTAATCTTTAAAAGATATTCTTAAATTCACTATAGGGGCTCACTATTTAAGATGTGGTGTGGTGAACTATTTTAAGTGAGGAAGCCTCTGTGCCATTAAAAATCATTTACTATTTCATTTTTGGGGTGGGTTTAACATATAAGCGATTGTTTAGTGCAAACGGTGACAAAATTAGTTTTGCGGGTTCATGTTTTTCTTCTAATTTAGACTAAGGCAACTTATTTTTCACTTTCTACTTACAGTCCAATAATTTAGGAATAAGTAAACGTAGATTAAGATTTTTAACAGTTAAATTTTAGTTACATTCTAATTTTTCTTTGTTCCTATTCGATTCTCTAGGTTGTACAAAAGGAAAACGACACGCAGAGGCCACTTTCTCAAGAACAGGACAACAGAATATTAGAAGATGCAATTCTGACCAATTGCCTTCAACAACAAAAGGAGACAAAAATAAATCTTAAGAAAATGAATTCTGAGGTATTTTGTTTAGTTATTTTCAAATATGTGTGTGCGTATTTGTGTATGGACATATTTTGAAAACCAATGTTGTACCTATGGGAATTCTAGAGGATGTTAAAGGTGTGTGTGTGTGTGTGTGTGTGTATTTTAGGGGAAGTGAGATTTTCCGTCCATTGCAATAAATGATATTCTTGACTGAAATCCATTTATGTCCAACAATCAAGTAGTGACGTTCCCAATGTCTCATCTATAGGGGAGGCTTTCAATACTTTTTACATGGATCAATGAGCTTTTTACAATCTCAACTCTACTGCTACTGAGAACAGAAGTTGCAGTTTGAGGCAGGGATTTCATCCCCTTGCTGTGTTAGCAGAGAGGTTAGTTTTCACTTCCACTGATTGTAAGGAGTAGAAGCATAGCCAGGTCAGAGACCGTCTTTTAGATCTCCTTGTCCTGCTTTTGAGAAAAGGAACAATTTGCTCCCAGTAGAGTCCTACTTCAGTACTAGGAACTTTTGAAGATATTGGATGCCGTGATACATACTTAGTGATAATTTAGTGGTGAGTATTTTATTCAAAGAAGTCAGTGTATTTTCCCCTATTTCACATTTATTTCTCCTTTCAACATCATGAAAGGGAAACAACACTTATTGCAGCAGCAAATAATCTCACTATTTTCTAAGAAGAGCTCTATAATTTTTAGCTTATTTTCCCTGAGTATTTTGAAATCTAAGGCGTCTTTTGAATTTATATGTTTACACTAGAAGAGCAGCAAGCATACTATTGTAGAGTCCAAAGTCCTGGGGAAAATCCTGACCTTGCTCCTCTTTTTAATCATTCTGTTCGAGATTGTGATAACGAAATGAGTTCATTGATGTATAAAGAAGTGCTTAGCGCAATGCCTAGATTTATCAGTGATTAGTAGATTTAATCTCATAGGTGACTCTGAAAATATTAGAAAAGTAAAATATATTTTGAGTATTCTTGGAAAAAGAATTCTAGGAAATGTAATCAGTCCAAATATATGCAGAGTGAATACTCTTACTGTGGGATAGGTGTATATTCAGACGGTAACCTCTATTTTAAAATGTAGTCAAACTTCTTACTCTTTTATTTCATGCCTTCTGGGTTTGCTGCCTTTCCAGTTCTGAGACTCTTAAAATTCTCTTATGATTTTAAAGTTCTCTTTTTTACTTTCATGGATTCAGCATCTTACATTAAATTTTTTTTAACTCTGGGGAATTTATGCTTGTATAAAGTTGGAGGTTTGCATTCAATGTTGTATTTTTCCAATGGGATATCCACTTACTACAACCTTTTCATTATATAAACATTTAGGTTCTTCTTTAATTTCAAACGATATCATGATATGCCATTTCATTGAGTGCTAGCTACAAGTCTCCTTTGTTTTACTTAGGTTTCTGAGAGTTGCGAAAAAGAAAAAGACCTGTTGCGTGAAAATCAGATGTTACGGGATGAAATCGCCATACTAAGACTGCAACTGGACACACTGAAACCTCAGAATCAGGAAATGGAAAAAAAATACTTTGAGGACACTGCAAATGTAAAACAAAAGGATGACCGTCTTCAAAAGACGATAAAACTGAATGACAAAACACTAACAAAAACAATATTTGAATATAACAGACAGCTTAATGTTCCAACAGCCGAGAATACAATGCTGAACTCTCAACTGGAGAATGAAAGTCGAAGCAAAGAAAGATTGAAAATAGAAGCGGAATCCAACCTTTATATGCTGGCTAGTGCTTCTCTCCATCATTATGAGCTTTGTAAGCAATTAATAAGACACCTACGAAATGCTTTCCAGGGATTAAGAGATGAATGCTTGCATTTCATGGACAAAATCAGGTTTGCTAGGTGTAACCTAAAAGAAAACACTGAGATTCTTTTTCAGCAACTTTCTAAAGCTCAAAGTAAATCCAATAGCTTAGACACTGAGCTCCCTCACACTAGATATGCTGTGAGAGACAGGACATTGGTTTTTGAACCTGTACTGAAAGACCCAAACCAAACTCAGTGTCAAGAGGAAAAAATTGAACACGTGCATCAAAGGAAACAAGGAAAAGTGAGCACATATACTGGAGAGCCGGACTCCCCAAAGGAGAAAGGTTCTGACCTGCAAAGTGGAAAGATGCTTCTTCCACGGCAACTGGGTGATGCGTTCAACAAAAGTGACAATAAGGAAAACTCAGGAATGAATATTCAAGAGCAGCTTCAGCAGCTCAAAAAAGCGCTTCAAGCTGTATTTGAAAAACAAGATCGTATGTTGAAAGAGGAACATCAGGATTTTGTCAACAAATTGAATCATTTGAATGGAAGAATGTGCCAGTATGAAAAGGATAAATCAGAAAAAGAAGTAAGTATCCAGAAAGATAGTTTTCAAATTTCCTGGAAGAAAATTCAGTGTTCAAATATTTGATGATGGCTAAATGTTGCAAACTAGCTGAATATTAAACATACATAGATTACAAATGTATTTGCTCTAACAGCTTAAAAGCATACATTGTATCCAGCCAATAAAACTTAGACCTGTGAGGTGCTTTCCTGTGAGTAAAGGCATTGTGTTGACTATGAAATTTTAAGGTATAAATTATTAATAGATACACATTGATATGAATGATTTAGTCTTAGACCGCTTCACTAATAATTTTCATCTTTGTGTTACCACATTGCAGTACCATTATGAAGCAGATAAATGGAAATGCTCCTATGCAAACAGAGTTTTTAGAGATAAGGGTTCAATTAAGTGGATTACCTAGACAGTTAGTTCTAGATTTCCCCCATGAACTGAAGTGTAGATGCTGTCCCTTTCCCTCAGTAGTTTCTTCCACATTTCAGTTGGTATAATTTTGTTTTTATTCATGTCAATTTGATATAAATTGGAACTATTTCAGTCTCAAATAATGTATTCTTATGAACTGTGACCTCTTTAAAGGCAGCTAATTTTTCATTAAATCATAATTTGGGACAAATGTGAGGAGTTCTATCAAAACTCTACTTGATTTAATCTTCCCACTGCTATGAATAATAGTCTCTGAATATTTTTACAAATTCATATTTCTCATCGCAAGGCCCATTTACTATCATTTGGACAGAAGTTTGTCCATTTCAAAGAGAATTGCAGCGGTCTCTGATTTATTAATTTGGCATTGGGTCTCCATTTTCAGACGAGTGAGGGGTGGCAGGATTCATGTGTAGCAGGAAGGGAGGTCCAGGCCGTGTTACCTGGGGCCCTGAAGACCAGTGGAATGAGTCGCTTTTCTTCTAAGATACAGGAATCTGTTGGAAGGTTGTGAGCAGTGGACTGCATACGTGAGGACCTGTGAAGTCAATTTAAACCTGTGATAAAAAAGGGGGAAAACATTCCACAATGTAGAATTGACTACCACTAGTCCCACCGACATACCTAGCTCCCCTTGAGATGTCAGGAGATTGTTAAGCTTTGCAGCTTCATCAGGGGAAGTGGAGAGTGGGGCTGAATCTGTTGTTCAAGTAACCTACGTAATAGTGAGTGGGCAGCAGGATCACACCTTCTGTGTCTTACCCAGATTCAGTAAACAGAATTTGTCCAAAAGAAGAAAAGAAGGTGAACTGATGCGTGGGGTGATCTTTTTCAAGCTATGTATTGTATTAATATGTTAGAGTTAGCGAATTTTAACGTAATTTAATAGATGGGATTATAAAATCACTAACAGAATCATCTTCCTAGGTGGTTGGGAGACAACTTCAACGAGAGCTACCGGACACCATAAAAAAACTGCCTAAGTCAGAGGCTTCACTGCAGGTTAGATCACATCAGCATATGAATTCAGAAGCTGAGAGGCAGGATTTCAAGACATTAGAGCAACTCCCAAGTCAGGTATGTGTGAAATGTAACCTGTCAACAGTTCATCGATAGTTGATTAATATAAAGTGTTTTAGGATGCTGATTTTCAAGGCAGCTCTCTTTTGTGTTTTCCTTGTACTTAATTTATTATAATTTTATTATCTTTATAATGCACTTCTTCCTTAAATTCTGGCTTCCATCCTGCTATTTGCATTGTATGTGTTTGTAGTCTATACCCTTGGTAACGTTGAGAAATAGGCAGAGTTCCTCATAGAAATCGAGAGACTTTTTTCCTACTAAACAATCTTTTGTAGTGATAGCTCCATGACCACGATGAGCAGCCATTTAAGATCAGAAGATAATGTTTACTAGCACAATTCAGACATTTGTCTTATTTCTTATCATCGCTTTTGTGAACGGTTACAGCATTGGCATATGTTTCATGGACTTCAGTCTGACTTGTACAGAAAGTTCATTATACAAACCAGTTGAAGTAGGCATTTCCTTCATTTTGTTTTCATTTTAGAAATATTTTAAAAGTATAGAAATATGTAGATCATTATATTATGCACACCCACAATAGAGAATTAAGAAAATAATCTAGATTTACTATTGTTTTTTTCCTTTTTAATCTTCATTGGGATGCAATTCCCATATCATATTTCAGCCATTTAAAATATACAATTCAATGTCTCTTGTTACATTCAGAGAATTGTGGAACTATCACCACAATTATAGAACATTTCCATGACCCCCAAAAGAAACCCCACATCACTTAGCTGTCACCCGTCTTCCTGTCTCTCCCAGCCTCAGGCAACCACCAATCTACTTTCTGTCTCTATAGATTTGCCTATTTTGGATGTTTCATGTAAATGGAATCACAAGATACGAGGTCCTTTGTGACTGGCTTCTTTCACGTAACATCTCATTTCCAGGGTTCAACCGTGTTGTGGCACATATCAATTGTTAGCTATTTCTTCCTATTGCCCAACATTACTTCACTTTGTGGACAAAATACCCATTCATCAGTTGATGGGACTTTGTGTTGTTTCCACTTTTTGACTGTTAATAATTCTGCTATGAACACGAGTTTACAAGCTATGGGGAAGCCAATGTTTTGATTTCCCTGCCCCCGGATTTCTCGCTCCCAGTCTCACCTCTCCGTGAAGCTTTCTCTGACTGTTCCAATTCTCATTGAACTCATGTTCCTCAGAACTTGTCAGATAGTCTGTGCAGAGCAATCAAGCCCAAAATTTGACATAGTTTTAATTTTTCATGAAAGAGAATTCTGTCTTTCTAAGTATAAGTTTGTCTAAGGGGAAATAGTATTTGATATGATGGCACCTATCCTTGCATAAATTGAAAATGTTTTCTTTAACAGTTGTTAGGATAAAATTAAATATTTTATACCAAACCAATACTTCCCCTTGGAGACATTGATATAATTAAACTTGTATTCTGAAAGTATTTCTCACAATTATGTATAAAATTGAAAGCACAAATCTAATAGAAAATTGTTCAATGAAATGGTCGTTTTCCCCCCTCCATGAAAATAAAAAAAATAAAATAACAGGGAACCAGCCCTTCCTCTCTGCAGCCAGACAGGGTGTACAGATTGATAGCACGTTCTTACTGTACAGTTCTGAGGATGCCTTTTCTGATCTGCCAGAGCATGGTGCTTTCATCTACTCTTCTGAGTGCTTGCTAACACATCCCAACCTAATCAGTTGCTGGGAATGAATTGATTTGGGAAGTTGGGTTTGGCACTAGAGTCCGTTATTTCCATGTCAGTGGCTTTACCCTGCCTCTCATGGTCATGTAAATTGTATGCTCAATCCAGGAGGTGGTATTTGCATTGCAGTCCTTACTCATTACCCACTGAGTGGTACAGAGACATAGTAACGTATAAATTATTACAAGCAGAGAAAATGTACTGTTGGCTAGTGGAATTGGTAAAAGGATTTTAGTACTGGGGTTCTATTCCGGGCTTAATGCTCCCCATTTGCTGACATTGCCAATAGTTTGATGAATGATTTCACTGTAACTGGTGTAACAGACCACTTCCATTGGCATCCCATCTGTGTAAAATATCAAATTGTATTAGAACTTAAAATACAGCAACACTAATAATGCTAACTGCAAACCCTTTGATTTTACTGTGTGCCGTGTCCTTTTCTATTACATATGTTCCCTAATTTAATCTTCCCCATATCCCAGTGAGGTAGATGCCACTATTGTCTCATTTTATACATGAAGAAACTGAGATCCAAAAAATTTAAGTATTTTGCTCAAGGTCACCCAGCTAATAACTGATGGACTTGGGATAAAAGCCCAGGCATTTTGCTCTTGTTTAATTACTGCCCCTCAAACTATTCCATGAACTGTCTGACTGCCCCCAAGAGTAGCCTGTTAGCTTTCAAACTCTCTGGAATAGGCTGGTAATTCACGTACGTGAATATTTAAAATTAGAGTTGATGGGATGCTTGGAATACAGTATGTGTGACTTCTCAGGTCATTTGTACTACAAGGTATGATAATTAAGTGTGAGAACTCATTCTAGAAAAAGTGCTACATACCTCCTTGCTGAATATGACTACAGTCACAAAGCTCCCTTTGGGAAGCTATGCACCGTTGCCACCACCTAGTTCACAGTTCAAAGCAATTTGGGAACTCTTTTTCTGGAATGGCCATCATTGCTGTCATCATATTACCCTTGATGTCCTGAATGTCATCAAATAGTCTTCCTTTCCATATTTTCTTTATCTTTGGGTAATGACATATTTAGTCATTGGGCCCAGATCAGGTGAGTAGGGAGGGTGTTGTAATACAGTTATTTGTTTACAGGCTAAAATCTCCCTCACGGACAGCGCCATGTGAGCTGGTGCATTGTCGTGATACAAGAGCAATGAGTCGTTGGCTAAAAGTTCAGGCCGTCTTAACTTTTTCACACAACCGTTTCAGCACTTCCAAAGAGTAAACTTGGTTAACTGTTTGTCCAGTTGGTAGAAATTCATAATGAACAATCCCTCACACATATAAAAAAAAAAGGGGAGCAACATCATGCAACAAGTTTGCGAACTTAATTGTCAGATGTCATAGATCATCAGTACTTCAACATCACTTTTTCTTTATTTTAGCAGCAAGAAGCAAGTGCCCGACATGCAGAGGATGCGCAATGTACCAAGAAGATCCAAGATCATGTGCAAAGGTATAATTTAAAGCAGCACAGAAAGTACCTTGAGTATTTATAAAGCAGACGTGTAGTGTATTATGACAATTAGATCAGTTATAACAATAAACACATGAGTGTGAAGCTGGGTCAAAATGTCAGCTTTGAGCTACCTTGAAAAGAGTAATTTGTGTACATTATCTCTACTTTTGCACATTATCCACAATTCACAACTAGAAAAATGGCACAATTGCCAAATCATGCGCTTTTGAATTTGTAAGATTTTATGTAGTTGCACCTTCAGATATTTGTTCAGAGATTATGTGGTATGCTTTAAAGTCAATGTGTGAGAATAATTATGTCAAAATATTCACTTTAGGCTTGAAACTCAAAATGCTGTCATAAAAACGATAAATAAAAAGCTAGAGGGCATAATCGAACACCTTCGCAGGAACCTGTCAGGTACAAGCTTGGTAAGTTAGTCTCTTCATTTCTGTCATACTGCAAAGGAATTTTTATGTCTGTCATAGTAGCATATAATACTATTTTAGACAATAAGAACAGTCTCGTTAATAAAAGTACCGTATCCATGTTGATACTACTTGCTGGGAGTAATGTAATTCCTCTCCACAGAGAAAGAAATCTCAGTTCATAAAATTAATGATTTTTGTGGTAAGAATTTTATAAAAAAAGATTGCGATAGTCTAAAGGCAATATTTGATGTATACCACGTTTCATTTATCGTTTCGTTTGTCCAACATTTGGGTTTTTCCAACTTTTGGTTGTTGCTAATTATGCTGTCACAAACATCGGACTACAAATATCTGTTTGAGTCCAGGCATTTGAGTAAGGATTTGATCCAGAATTCTGAATTTCCCTTGAAATGTAAACCCTTTAGTGAGATTTGGAGAACAAATTACTTTTAATGTTCTAATTTGTTTTCTTCATCATTAAAGAATACTGGGTCATTGTGCAAATGTTTCCTGAAAAGAATATACTTTTCTCTTTGTTGGATTTTGAAAAAGAAAACAGATGCATGTGTAAAAGTAGAAATGAACGTCCAATCAAGGCCTTACATAGTAACATAGTGCTCCTAGCTTTGCAAGTTTAGAAACTAATCTTTTTCCATTCACTTGAGTTAATCATACTCTTTTAAAGATTTAACAGTTCGATGTCAGAAAAGATTGATGTGTCATCCAGGATGACAATTTCCCGATGGACAGGGAAAACTGTATCACTATTTCCTAAGCAGAACAACATTCCCCTGACATCCTCCTGTCCTCTGGAGGAGAGGCTCCCTAGGATTTCCCATCCTAAGATCGCATTGTGACCCCTGTGGTGGACCAATGACGTAGATGTACCTTCCAGCTGGTGTATTTCAGTCACAGTAGCCAGGTCTAAGCAATTTCATTAGACAGACATGCCCATCAAGGGAAACAGAAGATTGTGCTGATGGTCCTTTTTGTGGCCAAAGAAACTTTGAAAAAAATTTTTGTCTAGACTTCTTGTCAATTAAGTCACATTACGTTAGCATACTTTTCATATGAGTGACATGATAATGTGTTGAAAAGGAGTCTTACGTGAATGTTAGTTCCAGGAGTTGTCACATGGCATTTTTATAAAGAAATCTATTAAGGTATCAAAAATTGAAAAATTGGGGATTTGTGGTCTAGATAGCAGAGTAGGTAAATGCCATGCTTGCCTCCTCTCATGACCACATCAAAATTACAACTAAACTACAGAACAATCATCACTGAGCATCACCTGAAGTCTAGTTCAACCAAAGTCGTCCTACCACTAAGGACATACAGAAGAAGTCACCTCGAAACTGGTAGGAGGGGCAGAAAAACAGAACAAGCTGATGCCAGACCCCTGTTTGACTGTTAAAAATCGGGAGGGATATCATGGATGCGGTGGTCCACCTGGAGGTGCAAGTGGTCCCAGCTCCACACCAGGCATCCTAGCCCAGGATTCCAGTGCTGGAGAGAGATGTCCCCATAACTTCTGGGTGTGGAAACCAGTGGCTGGGTGAGATGAAGGATGGCTAGAGTCCCAGTCAATTCTCTTAAAGGACTTGGGAATGGGATTACTAACTGAGGGACTCACTTGCTCTGAGCTCCAACTCTGGGCAGTAGCTCAAAAGATGTCAGGGACATAAGGAAAGGAAATACGTTTTCTGGCTTTAGGTTGACGGCTGGAGGGGAGCTTTCTCCCACACAGAGGTGCTTGTAGAATCCATTCTTTCTGAACTGATCCATCACCCGTTGCGGTGTGAGACATGGGAGCCGCCATCTCTTGAGTCTACATCAACGTGGCTAACAATGTCCATCCCACCCTGGTGAATCCCTGAGAACCTGCCCCACCTAACTAGGGAGCAAACCCAAGCTGCTTCCAGTGGTGTTTCCAAAAAAAAAACAAACATCCTGTCTTGGCTCGTGCTGCAGACTTTCCTAAAACCTCTCAAATTTTCACAAAACCCAAACAAGCAGTGTGTGGCTTCAGCTGACCTTTACCTCTTGCTGTGCAGACCCAAGATGGCACTAGTGGAAGCTGGCTGTGGTTCACAACTGGAACTCTTCAGGCACCTCCAAAGCCGGTGCGGGTGGCAGCCATCTGCATCCTGCTTTGTGGTCAAGCTAGGTAGCCCTGGGCAGGACACAGGCTGCAGCTGAACTAGGCCTGTGGCCGGGCCGCTTCCAGGAGTCCCTAGGGTTGACATACTTGGAGGCCATCTTTGGACAGAGCGGGAGCATCACCGGGGTGCCTGCCAGGAAGATACAACCAAAGTGTATACAGGGTAGACACCAGTGCCATGCTACAGCGAATCCTGCTCTATAGGGGCAGCCCCTGCAAAAACAGTTCCTCCACTGTAGTCATGGTCAGTCCTCAACCAAACAGTCTGACAATCAATACCTCCCATTGACATGCAAACAGCAACCAAGGCTGCACTACAACGTGAGAGTACAGACAACCCACACAAAGGACACTGCTATAGCACCCGGGTCTAGTTAACAGCTAGTACGTGCCACTGGGCCCCACAGGACACCTACTACGTGAGGACACTCCAATAGGTCTGGGAGACACAGCAGCCCTACCAAATACATAGAAACAAACACTGGGAGGAAGCCAAAATGGGGAGTCAAAGAAACGTATGCCAAATAAAAGAACAGAGCAAACCTCCAGAAAAATACTGAGCAAGATAGAGAAGAGCAATCTAGCAGATGCAGAGTTCCAAACACTGGTTGTTAGGATGCTCAGTGACCTCAAGGAGAACTTCAACTAACAGATAGGAAACACAAAAATGAAGATAGAAAACAAAAAAAATTGAACCAGTCATAAGTGAAGAATAAAATAACTGAAAAAGCGAATGTCTTCAAGGGCATGAAAACTGATTAGATGAAGCAGAGAATCGCATGAGCGATTTAGAAGCTATGGTAGCAGAGACTACCCAATGAGACCAGCAAAAAGAATCCAAACTATGAGGATAGCTTAAGGGAACTCTGAGAATGTCAAGCATAACAACAGTCTCATCATACGGGTAGTACGAGAAGAAGAAAGAAATGAAGGGGTTCAAAATGTACTTGAAGAAATAATGTCTGAAAACTTCCCTAACTTGGTGAAGGAAATGGACATATAAGCCCAGAAATCACAGAGTTTCAAAGAAGATGAGCCCAAACAGGCCCATACCAAGATACGTCAAAATTAAAATGCCAAAGTTTAGATGCAAATAAAGACTTTTGAAAACAGCAAGAAAAAGGCTCTTAGTAATCTGTAAAGGAGCACCCATAAGAGTAGCAGCTGATTTCTCAAGAGCAACTTCGTGGGCCTGAAGGGATTGGCAGAAATATTCAAAGTGATGAAGACATGCCTACAGCTAAGATTTGTCTACCCAGCAAAGCTATAATTAAGTGTCATAGGACAGATAAAGAGCTTTCTGGAGGAAAAAACAAAACAAAACAAAAACTAAAGGAGTTCATCAGTACCAAACCAGTATTATAAGGAACATTAGAGGGACTTCTTTAAAAGGAACAAAAAAGGAAAAACAAAAATATCAATCATAAAATAGCAGTAACTATGTATCTACGCACAATTATTTTACGTGTAAATGGATTAAATGCTCCAGTCAAAACGCAAGGTGGCTGAAAGATAAGAAAATAAGATCCTTACATATGTTCCCTACGATAGACTGGCTTCAGATCAAAAGACACAGAGACTGAAAATAAAGGGATGGAAAAAGATATTTCACGAAAACAACATGAAATTTAAAAAGCTGTGGGACTAATGCTTATATCACACAATATAGACTTTTAAACAAAGGCTATCACAAGAGTCAAAGAATGACCCAGATATCCCACTTCAGAGTATTTATCCAAAGAAACCGAAAAATGCTAATTCGAGGCGATGTGTACATCAGTATGTTCACTGCAGGATTCCTTACAATGGCCAAGATGTGCATGCGGCCTATCAATGGATGAATGGATGAAGACGAGATGATACATACATGCAATGGAATATTGCTTGGCCATGGAAGGAAATGGGTTCTGGTCATCTGTGGCGGTATGGATGGACCTGGAGGGTGTTGTGCTGAGTGGAGTGTGTCAAATTGAGAAATACAGATGCAATGTGATTTTGCTTATCAGTGGAATTTAAGAACAGAACAAACAGAAAAAAAACTCATACATACAAAGAATAGTTTGTTGGTTGCCAGCTGGAAGGGGGTTCGTGAAGTGGGTTAAAAGGGGAGAGATTAAAAAGTACAAATTGGTTGTTACAAACTAGTCATGGAGATCCAGGATATAGTATAAGGAATATATCAATAATATTGTAATAGCAACGCATGGCATCAGATGAGTACGCGATAATTTAGGGTGATAGATGGGAGAGGAGTTAGGAGCAGGGTGCTAAAGGTGAAGGCAGTAAGAAGTACAAATTGGTAGTTCCTAAATAGTCATGGGGATGTAATGTAAAGCATAGGGAATATAGTTAATACTATCACAATAACTCCGTACAGTGCCAGGTGGGTGCTGCACGAGTCAGGGGGATCACTTTCTTAAATTATATAAATTCTAACCACTGTGCAGTACACATGAAATTAATGTAAAATAATACTGAATGTCAAAAAATCGAAAAATTTGTTGTAAGCATACCTAAAACTGATTAAGCTTATACTGTTAAGTCCTGGAATCGCCCCCCCTCAGACAGACAGAGGACACGATAATGCAAGTTACACAGCGAGGTTTATTTCCAGCTATCTGGGGTCCCCGTCTCTGCCCGACTCAGCGGGTTTTAACAAGGACCCCCAGCCCTTAAAGCTAAGGGTTTTTATATCGTTTCTAAGGCACTCAGTAATTTTCCGTAGTTTTAGGGAGTACAGGTTAACCTACAGTTCTCACATAGCTAAGGCATTAAGTCATTTTTTTCAGTCTTAGGGAGTGCACGTTGAGCTGTGCTTAGAGAGTGCACGTTGAGCTATGCTTAGGGAGTGCACGTTGAGCTGTGCTTAGGGAGTGCACGTTGAGCTGTGCTTAGGGAGTGCACGTTGAGCTGTGCTTAGAGAGTGCACGTTGAGCTATGCTTAGGGAGTGCACGTTGAGCTGTGCTTAGGGAGTGCACGTTGAGCTGTGCTTAGAGAGTGCATGTTGAACTGTGCTTCAAAGAGTTAGTTTATAGATAAACTACAAAAGCCTCCATTGCTTCTTCAGAGAACAGGAGAGAAGCTGTTAGGCATATGGTCTCACATAACAATTAGGCCATTAGGTTATTTTAAGCTCAGGGCTGTTAACCCTATCTTAACTTTAAGGTAGCAGTTCTTATGCTAAAGTAGCAGTTCTCATGCTAACAGTCCCTTACAATACCAAAATAATGAGCGACTATAGATTCCTAGGGGAAGTAATTAGCATCGCCACAAAATTATCAGCCACCATAAGCTCTACCGTGTAAATCAAAAGTTTAATTACGACAGGTTTCAACGAATTCCATCAATAGCCCTCACTTCTCTAGAAGACTCTCATGTCAGGATTCCCCCCAGGTGAGATATTACCTGGGTTAAGATATTTGATTCACACAATGTTGAGAGGAAGCATCTGGACTGGGAAGAAAAGGTAGTTCCAGCTGACAAGCCTTCCAACAAGATAAGGGGTGTACTTGTGAAAGGAATTTCAGAACACTTCCATAGGTCAGGTCAGGTCAGGTCCGAAGCAATAGGAAGTTATTCAAAAGAGCAAACAAACATGGAAAGGCGAATAGCGGACAATGTGAAGCTTATGAAAAACTTATGCATTCTGAGAGAAAAGCAGGACAAAGTATGCTGGTCAGCATGCTAAGGGTGAGGAGCTGCCAAGATCTGAAAATAACGCTACGCTCACAGTAACAGTGGTAAGAATCCCCGTAAAATGTACAAGATGAGCCGATCCATAGCAAGTCATGGTTTATGAGTGTGTGGTTGAGGGCGCTGTCTATGAGGGACTCGAGGGGAAAAAAGAACCTACAGAAGACCTCAGTAAGGGGGTGAGGGCTGCCAGTGTAGATGAGGGAATGGGGTTTGAAGCACTGGGATGTAGGGAGCTGAGAGCATTTAAAAAGAGGAATAGAAAAGGGTCAAGGACTGACTATCAGGGCTGCTGTTTAGAAAAGAGTTGGGCTGAGAAGACCACAGAAATGGTGTGGGCATCTTCATCAGTTGCTGCGAAGAAGTAAAGCAGGATAAGGACTAAAGAAGGAGATGACCCTGAAAACTGTTTTAGCGCAGTTATAAGGGCAGAAAGTCAGATTCTTCTGTAAAAGAAGAGAATAAGTGGTGAAAATATGGACCTGGGGATGAGGCCACACATTAAAGAGGGTTAGAGTCCAAGGAGAAAAACAGGATGACAGAAAAAGTGACAGGAATCAAGAAACAGTTTTGTTTTTATATAACATAGAGGAGATGAACTATAGTTAAAGAGAAAAATATTTACTAGAAACGGAGAAATTGAAACCTATGGAAGAACGCTTACAGAGAATGAGAGTCTTCATCTGATGCTCATGTCAGATGATCACAATAATGTAAGGTGGACTGCAGGGAAGTTTCAGTGATTATCGTAGAAAAATGTGATTCCATAAACCCTGGAAAATCTTGAGCTGTAGATGAAAATGTCTCTGGGGGCATTTCTACAAACCGAAATGTAAATAAGCCACTATTTAAATCAGGTTTAACACTTAGTATTTTTACATGTGTAAACCTCTGTTTTTAAGAAAGTTTGGCAATTTAAATTCCAGGAAACCAATGATGACACTGTAAAATGAATTTGAGCTGTTTTAAGAAAAGTCATTGTTTTTGAAATCTGTCCTTACTGGCATCAGGTTTATAAACTACATTTTATACACCTGTCTACACATATTACTAATGAACTCATGAGGAATAATATTTTAGAGAAAGAAAAGTGAATCTCTAGATTTTCAAAACTAACTTTCTTTAAAAATGTTTTTCAAAGTCTCAGGATGGAAAGAAACAATTAGAGTACTATAAGAAGTTAACAGAATCTCTGCAATATGATTTGAATCAACACAAGAAGACAAATGATGGATTAGAGAAAGAGGTTACCAGGTAAGGTTTTGATATTTCAGATCATGTCAACCATTAATTACTATTTAACTATAACTCTTCCTTGATGAAAACCTAAGTACAAATGTATTTCATATCTGTAATTTTCATAGTTAAACACATTGTCCTACTTAAAAATTTACTTCAGAAACTCACAGCACAATCAAACTTGTGTGAATGCCAAAATGTTATACCTACTCTTTAATGATTCCTGTAACTATAATGACAGTGTCTTTTGCATATACTGTCAACTGCGCTCTTCCTGGTCTCCCTTGAATCTTTATTTCTGCAAGATGTCTTTGCTCTCTTTGGTAATCTTTCCTTCTTTAATAGTGTTCTTCCCTTCGGCATTCTAACAGTTTAATGTCTAAAAACCTATCTGTGGTTTTGTTTAACATCATCAGAAGTGTTATTGATTTGGCTTCTGTGTTCTTTCTACTTTTTTCAGTTATAAAACATGTCATACATACCAAACCAGATGTATAACCTAAAGAAGAATGAGATGAGTAATCGTCTCACTCAGATAATAATGGAAGTTTCCCAACATCTGGGAAGCCCGCACGTGGCGTGCCCTTGCTGCAAACTGAATGAAGTTTTTTCTCTGATTCTCCTCAGTGTTTATTTTCCCTCATGTCACTGTCTTTCTCTGCATTGTTTTGGATTCTTCTCATTTTATTAAATTGTGCTGGCAAAGATCTCGTCTTAAAACAGACTTGAAGAGACTGTTACACCTCATCTCTCCAGTGTCCTTTCTTCTAAAGCCCTGCCCTTTCCTTTCCACTCTGACCAGATTTTTCCTTCCGGTTTCTCTTTCTATTTTGAATGATTTCTTTTCTTCCTGTAGACTATGGTCAGTAGGCTCCGAATGGTATTTTTCTGTCTTTTCGAAACACCCACATATATTATACTTTCCTTCTTCACCTTTGATACTGATCTCTGCTTTATAGCTGATATTTAATAATAGGGTAACGTTTGATACTAACAATCTTAAGCGGATGTTAATAATACTTTAATTATAAGAACCTTTCATCGTTACAATATGATGTCTGTATCATATGTATTACAATTGTTTTATGATACTTACCTAAGATACAATTTAATCAGTATGCTCTCAAACTATTATACTGGAATAAATAGGAGAGGTTCATAATTTATAGGTTTGTTTATTTTGTATGATAGACATAATCTCTCTTTAAATAATTATTAAATATTTGTCTTAAAGAATTTGACTTACTCATTTTCTACAATTCTGCAGACTGAAGACACTCTTTCAGAATACAAGGATGCTACATGACAATCAAAATGGAGAGGTTAGTGTCCTTGGAGATTTAGAACCCAATCAATCAGAAATGGATATTCAGAAAAATAGGTTAAAACAGAAGGTAATTTATAATCCGTTTGGAACCCAAAAATCACTTAATTTGGGGAAATATAAACCACTCAATGCTTTTAGCAGTATGATATAGATTTTTCCTTAATTTCATAGACAGAAGCAGTGAAAAAGACCGCTATTTTTCTATATAATTTTTCTTTAAAAGGGCATTCTGTTACCTCTCCTATGTCTCAACCCTGGCTAGTTATCTAAAGCCAAGAAGGACTCTGTTGCATGACCCCCAAAGCACTGGCTCCAAATCAGCTTCTTTCTTCTTTCTTTCTTTCTTTGTTTCTTTTTTCCTTCCTTCCTTCCTTCCTTCCTTCCTTCCTTCCTTCCTTCCTTCCTTCCTTCCTTCCTTCCTTCCTTCCCCTTCCTCCCTTCCTTCCTCCCTTCCTTCCTTCCGTTCATTCGTAACAGCTTGATTGAGATATAATGAACATAGCATGCAGTTCACTCATTTAAACTGTCCAGTGCAGTGCTTTTAGTGTGTTCAAAGCTTTATGTAGTCGTCATCACAATCAGTTTTAGAACATTTTCAAGACCCTGGAAAGTATCCTTGTACCTGTTAGCTTTCACTGTGTGCCAGTCTGCCCTTCCCACTCTTCCTAGCCCTAGGGAACCACTAGTGTACTCTCTGCTCCATATTGTGGTTTTGATTTATTTTTTTCTGATGACTAACGATCCTGAGCAATCTTCTCACAGGCGTATTATCCATTCATATATCTTCCTTGAAGAATTGATTATTCAATTCCATTGCCCATTAAAATTGGATAGTCTTTTTCTTGCTGAATTGTAAGAATCTTTGTATAACCTAGATACAAATTAGTTATCACATACAGGATTTTCAAATATTTCTCCCTTTCATTAGCTTGCTTTTTAGTTTTTCAATGTGTCCTTTAAAGCATAGCATTTTTTTATGCATGATTATTACAAGCTTTCAATTTGTAAAACATAATAATAATAATAATAATAATAATAATAGTTGCAAAACGCATTACAGCAAAGTGCAATAAAAGAAGATATGTCTGTAATTTATACTGCATAAGTTATTTTGCTTATTATATCTTTTTATAATCCAGAAGTTGTGTCTATTTTTTCCTTAACTCCCCAATGGAGTGGCTGAAATAAACCACAGTTATTTGGTTCACAAATCCATACTTAAGAAGAGTGTGGCCAGGGCCGTCTGTCTCTGTTCCCCTCAGCTTCAACTGGGGCAGCTCCGTGGCTGGTGGCTGGAATCATTTGAAAGTCTGTTCAGCAATGTGTCCGGTTGTTGGTGCCTACTGTTGGTCGGCACTCTAGCTGGGGCAGACAGCAGGGACACCCACACCTGAACAGCCGGCTCGCACTGTGGCCCGAGCCCCCCACAACACGGGGCTGGGTTCCAAGGTTCAGATCCTCAGAGACATAACCAACAGGAGCAGTGTTGCCCTTTGTGAAGGAGTCTTGGAATTCACACGGAATCTCTTTCAACATATTCTGTTCATTAGGAGCAAGTCACTAATGTTGACCCATATTAGACTGTTTTTATGCAATGAATATTTCAAAATTTATGGACACATTTAAAAACCAGCTTGATCTATCCACTGTCCACAATTCTTTATATTCCTCCCACATGGAAAATACACTCATCCCTACACAATACTCCCCACAAGTCTCAAGTTTATGGCATCAGGCTCAGGTTCGAGTCTAAGATTTTACCATGTGAGTCTGGTGCAAATGGGGATGAAGGGCCTGGTTTTTGGTTTCTAGGATAAAGCCCCTTGAGGACAATTCCTTTCAGTATGAAAACATGAGAATGGAAGGGACAAGTTATCTACCACCCACACACCCAACATTCTGCTCGACTGCTGAAGTTTCCCCTGCAGAAATGGAAAGTGGAAGGCACCTTAGTCCATAGCAATTCTGAAATACAGCCTGATGTGTGCTGTCCGTTCTTGGATTAGGACTCAGTGGTAACCTTGCCAGGGCTTCTCCATGGCCCTTTGCTGTGGCCTGTGAGCTCTTTGTTCTGTGCTTTTCATAAGAAATGACCTGTGCTTGCAGCCCTTTCCTCAGCATCATTCCTCCACGCGAATGCCTAAGCCCCACAGGCCTCCTCTTAGTTTTCACTCTCTTGGTTTTTATTAGTCCAAGGTAACAAGCTGGTTGTTTGCTACTTGATCATCCTAAAAGCTTGGCGTTGCGTGTGAGTTATTGGGGTTCGTGCCATTAGAAAAGCCACCGTCATAAATCGTTTTGAGAGAAGCTCTTGGGCTTCCTGTAGCTGTTGCAGGACCATGCCTTTAAAATTCTTATACTCTGTAGATCCTTCCAGGAATTTAAGGCCCCACCTTAACCCTTTTGAGGTCTCGAGGAAGAGTTTTACACTCTTCTCTTCATCCTTATATCATGTCCTCCTGGGAGCACAGGGAATTTGATCTTCACCCAGAAGCCATTTCTTTCTTTTAGCGTGATTTGCCCTGTGGGGACCTTAGGAGAGGCTGTAAATGGGAAACAGAAACGGGACCTGTGGGAGAGGCTGTAAATGGGAAACAGATATTTGAACACAATATGTCCTGGTTCCTTTACAGTTCATAGTCTTTCGTTAGCTCATGTATCTCATGGATTTTACTTTGTTACTTCATAGCAAGAGTCCCCTTTCATCCAGATTTCAGACTCATTTTCTTCACTGGCCGAGAAGCCCTTGCTGTCAGCCTCTTCAGGGGCCAGCAAGCCCCCAAGAAGCGTCTCTTGGAGGCCCTGTGGTTGTCATTCTCACTCTTCTCCACATCCTTTCGGGTTCCACGTCCCTCCTGGTGCAAAGGCACTCCTACAGGCTTTAGATGGCATTCCTTGTGGCCTCACACCATTTTGAATATCAGTAACAATGCCAGTTATTTATTGCTGCTCAAGAAACCAACTCAAAAGCTAGTGGCTCAAAACAGCATCTGTTTTGTTCCAAAGCAATGCAGTTGGATGAAGGTCTGTGAGACCAGCTCATTTCTTTTCCACTTGGCATCAGCTGGGTGGCCATGAAGCTGCGAATGAGAATCATCTAAAGGCTGTAACACACACATGTAGCAGTTGAAGCGGCCTTTTGCCCGGGACATCCGCTGGGCCCGTCTCAGCGCAAACATCTATAGGAGGCCTGACTGTGTGGCCTGGGCTTCTTCATTCTGCACAGCTGGTGGCTGGGTTCTCAGGCCGAGCTTCTCGAGAGACAAAGTCACATGGAAGCTGTATCACATTTCCTGCCTCAGACATAGCATTCTCACAGCAGTTCTGCCCTATTCCATGCACTAGAATCCAGTGACTCACTAAGGCCAGCACATATTAAAAGAGAGGGAATTTCATGGAGAAATGTCAAGAATTTGTAGGCATGTTTTAAAAACACTATATCCACTCACCTCGTCTTACCAAATAAGCATTGTATCTACAGGAAAGTAGTTCTACCCTGCTCAGTTCCACTGAAATTCCAGGAGATTTGTTGTTGTTACTATTGCTGTTTAGGATGTTCTCGTATATCTTGGAAAGTAAGAGAGGATTACGAGACAGCGTTATTGAATTAAGACTTTTGTTGTTGGTGAAAAAAATGTAGCGCTCATCTCACTAAACATTCACAGTGTGAGATGTGATTTCTCCTTAACCTTGGGAATCATTTCTTCTTGGAAAGCAATTCAAATTGCCATGAAACATTTGTAGCTGACAGAGGCCGAAGTAACTCGGATGAGTTACTTGTAACTCCCTACAACTTCTTAAGAAATTATGGAGAGTTAAAATGGGGAACAGGTGAGAGACTATCAACTGGGAGGTGACTTATAGTCATTTTATAGAAGAAAGACATGAAACAAGCATTCAAGAAATAGTAGAAAATCAAGTGCAGATGTCGTGTGGCAAAGTCGATGACAGTAAAGGATGCATTTTTGAGACTCCTGGTGCTTTTATGTTCGTTCTTCATTCTGAGTAATTCAAGGTTCCACATTCTAAGACTCTGCTACAGTATCGATGACATTTTATTGCAACTGAATTGATTTCAAAAGTTGATACTGGTTTGGGGTTAGACTATTCTCAGTCAACTTCCTTCGTAACCAAATTATACTATGTTACTCATTCAGAATGACGATCTCACAGCAAAACTGGAAACTGCATCTTCAGAATGTCTCCATCTGTGGGGTGGCCAGTTGGCTCAATGGTTAGAGCATCGTGCTCATAACACCAAGGTCGCTGGTTCGATTGCCACATGCACCAGTTAGGTACACCCTCCACAGCTAGATTGAAAACAATGGCTGGAGCTTGGAGCTGAGCCCCTGGTGGGTGGGTGGCCGGTTGGCTCAGTGGTTAGAGTGCAGTGCTCATAACACCAAGGTTGCCGGTTCGTTTCCCGCATGGGTCAGTGAGCTGGACCCGCCATAACTAGTAGATTGAAGAGAACGATTTGACTTGGAGCAGAGCTGTGCATCCCACAACTAGATTGGAAACAAACACAATTTGTTTTAAACAGTTTTTTAAAAAGGATGTCTACATCTTGTTGAAGAAAATCAATCTTAACAGGAGTTATTATCTATAAAGGAGTACAAAAGTCATGTGAAAAACTAGAGAATAAAAAGAAGAGGAGATAAAAATTATTGAGCCTCAAAATTCATATAGTCACGAATGAGGTAGAAAAGCGTGAAGCAGAACACTAAAAATTCTGGGATATTGAAGACTGAGCAAGACAGGATGTAGTAGAAAACATTTTTTAAATCTGTTTTTACAGGTTAATTCACTGATTACCATGCCTTAATTCATTTCACTGCAGATGACGTTTGGATATACGTATTGTACGTCATTCCCCTATTCCGTTCACAGCGGGTACTTTTTTATTTTCAGATTTCTGGAACTAAGGTGGGATTTGCCTCTCCTTCTTGATATTTCAGTTCCCATCACTATTATCACTCAGTTGATCTTTGAGAATCATTCTTTGTGGAAAATGATTTTATTTTTAAGGCCAGTTGATATAAAACGAGACTATTAGGAAATAAAGAAAAAGGGTGATTTAAAAATTGCACCATACTCTTAGATTATTAAGTCATATTGTTCAATTTTTAAAATTTCAAATTGATTCTCTTATTGGAACAGTCAGATGAGATGATTCGAAATATTTTCATAATTCAGATGTATTTCATTCCATATTGATGATAAGTATTTTAAACTTCAGCTTTTTTCACATTTAAATTGCCCTCCAAATCATTGACTTAAAACTAAAGAATACAAATAGACTATAATTATTCAGGTTATAATTATTTTTAAAATGTATCCTTTCCGTTGGCTTTAGGAACAAGCAGCATGTCAAGAAAACGTAGACCCGTTAAATGACCGTGGTGACAGAATTCAACGTCTGCAGGTCAGAATTCAACGTCTGGAATCTGAACTCTCCAAAGCGAAACATTTTAAAATAGAATTGGAAGAATGTAAGCGCCTCTACCTAGAGGAATTAAAAGTTACAGCATCTTTGGAAAAGAAACTAAACAAGTAAGTCCAAACAAAGAGAAAAATCAATCGAGCTCATTAATTTGCCTCTAAAGTCTAATTTTTATCCAGGCAGATTCCCGAGATTAATAGGAAGTGAAAGCTTACTAAATAGTATAATTTTGGAAAATGATGTTAGTGAATAAATTACTTTTAAAATGTTAGTTCAGGATGCATCTCTCCCATTTTTGGTTTTACATGACTGTATTTTTCCTTCTCACGCTTTTCATAGCCTTAATCTGATCTACCAGTCTCTAAGCAAAGTGTTTTTGAAGCTTTGTGATTTAGACAGCGCTATTTATTATAAAATTTCTTGTCAAAATTTCACTAAATATGAGGTAACTATTTACTATAACAACTTAAACCCAAAGGGTTAAGTACTCTGCATATTCTGGCACTTGGTAAATGTACTTTCTCGATTGTGCTCTGTGTTTTTGTCTCTAGAGGTCGCTTTCGGACAAGCTGTTTTTTCTAGTCTTTTGGATGTACACAGAGGCATACATGTGAAATATAGGAGAAGGTTAACATAGGGGTGAAGGGTAGTGTAACTGACTAAGTGGCTATAAAAATAAGGCGGTCAGCCTGAGGGGGTGTGTGGAAGACAGAAAGGGCAGATCCCACCTCCAGTGCCTTGGTAACAGTGTCATAAGCTACATGCCCCTGGAGCTGTTTCAGTTCAGTATGATCACCAACCAGGCTCTCTTGTTCTCCCCCAGAGGCTGTTGTTCTAAATGACGCCTCAGTGCCAAATGGTTAATTTCTTCAGGGTAATGAGGGGATTACCCAAGGGCAGTGAAAGCAAATGCTTGAAAATAGCTTTGTGGGATTTCAGCAAATTTCTAAACTTGTTTACTATGTATGTCTCTTAGCAATCCTCAAGAATCTTATGGGTTCAGCCATTCCAGAAGGCAGAAAGTATTATCTGTTAAGCCGTCAACATCACTGATAGGCCTTTTCCTCCCCTCCCTACTTTGAATTACTTCTTAGCCTGGCTTCCCCACAGAAACATATGTACCGGTTTAAAACAATTTGAAACATATCCTTGTACTTGGTAGGTCTGCCCTGACATATTTTCAGTGTTCGTTTCATGGGCAATTCCACTTACTATTATGGAAACATTAAGAACTGCAAATCATTAAGGAAAAAATAAAATACTAAGTCTTTGCTCTTACAATCTTCACAGGATTAAGGACACGCTGGCAGAGATGAGAACCCAGCTTCTCATGAATGCACCACAGAACTCTTTACTCAGCACGGCTCCCAGGAGGCCAGACCTGCACCTCCCTTGTGTTGGAAGGCTAAATGATTGGTTCCGACCTCAAGGAAGTCTCGCTCCAAGAGAGCAGTGGGTGATTGCTACGTCAGCCCCACAGACTTCTAATAATGGCACGTGCACCAACTTGATGAAGGTTAGTTATATTACCTTCTTTCCTTTGGGTTTCAGATTTGTGATGTAATTCTTGTTCTTAACTTGGTCGGAGATTCTGAGTTGTTTCATTGACTAATGCACACAACGTAAAGGGCATAATTGTGTGTGCTAATGTAGAATGGAGACAGAAATTTGACCATCTTTTGTAAGTCCCTGCATCTCCCATGTTTTAAGAGCTACCTGTCATTAACTGTATTCAATAAATGTAATTAACTGACACATTTTAAATTTCTGGAAAAGCTGCTTTTCAATTAGATTTTACAAATGAAATATTACTACCTAACAACGAACGGTATGCTTTGAGATGCTTTGGCTTACTTCTGCATTGTTTTTAATTTGGCGATGGTTTATAACAATTTTAGTTTTCCTACAGCCCAGTTTCGCCATCCCTAAGCGTAAGTGAATGATTGACATTTACTAACTAAATGTGGATGTTTCTTATTTCAATGAAACCGAGGTAAATCCTTTTTATGAATTCGGCAAACTTGTAACCCTGGAAAGATTAACTTCTCTTTCTAAGTTAAAAGTTGTCATCTTTTTACATGATAGTACATCCTTAATTTCTGTTTTACTTATAGCATTTTTATTTCGATGATTTAAAATGTCTTGCTTAAAAAGTAATAATAAAATAAAATGTCTTGCTAAGCCACAGTACATTTTCGAAAGAGGTAAATTGAGCAAATATTTGAATTTTTAAAATGAAGTTCACTTATATCTGTATATCTCGGCATCACTTGAATAATTGATGACTGAGATGGCAATGAAATGGGGTCGTTACTAGCAACTTGTTTTCTTTGTGCAATACTGTTATTAAAATGTCCATTTTGATCTCATTTCTTTAGTTCTTCACCGAGCCAGGATTTCTGTTTGGACCTTTTTTATAGTTCTCATACCTTTGGTAAAGTAGTCCTTCTGTGCATTAATTTTGCTCCTGAACTCATTGAACTGCCTCGTGAGTTTTCTTGTATCTCATTGAGATTCTTCCTGGCTGCTATCTTGAAATCTCTATCACGTAGATCACAATCTTTCGTGACTTTGACTTGGTTTCTGGAGAAGTGTCGTTGTCTCAGTGTTACCCTGTTACCCTGGTTGTTCATGCTGCTGGATGGCTTGTTCCTCTGCAGGCTCATTGGAAGTAGTGAACACTTTCTTATTGATGTACATTTTGATGTGAGCAATTCAGCAGGTAGATAATTAGACGTCTCTGTTTTGTTTTTCAGTAGCTGATGCAATAGCACAGTTTCTGTTTTCTTTCACTGGTGCTACTTGTGCCTAGGGGGTCCAAGTGTGGGGGCTTAGCTGTGAGTGTGGGAGTGCTGGCCTGGGTGACCAGCATGATGGGTGTTGCCGCTGTATCCAGATCACGACGTTCGCTGGGCACCAGCACCTTGGGAGGGAACAGGGGAAAGCGCTGGTTGAGGAGAGCCTGTCTTGAGCCCACTGAGCTCACCTGGTTCCCTGTGGCCCTGGTAGGACTGTGCTGTGGTTGGAGGCTGGAGAAGTATTTCTGCTGCTGCTACTGGTCTCTGGTGGTGCCAGCACTGCTGCAACTGGGGAGGGTTGGGATTCTTGTGGAGGTGGGGGGATGCTGCTGCTGCCCCTCTTACCCTCCACTGGGCTGTGATGTGGGGGCTGCGCCCCAACCCCTCCACTGCTACTGCCTTTGCTGGGGATTCAGGCTCAGCCTGTCCACCTGGAACCAGGTGTGGGCCTGTTCCTGTCCTTCCCCCCATCCTGCCTCCCTTTCACTTCCCATACACCCTCCTTCCCTTTACGGCTGTGGGATCTTTTAGGCATCCTAGTGTGTGGGACAGAGGAACCTCTTTTGGGCTAGAGATGTCCAACTAGTTATAGATGTTAGAGGAGATGCAACGTTGTTGTGTCATTTGCCATAATGTTGACATCACCTTCTAAGATAGCCATTTCTGTCAATGCAGATTGGTTTGTAATTTGATGGTATTTTTATGGCCCACTTAATGACAAGCAAAATAGCGTAGGCCTGTGCTAAATGAGGTTTCAACCTTGTTTTTTCATTTAATTTCATCATAACATAGCATAGCAGAGCCAAGTATTTTGAGATAGCCTTTTGGTCGTATAGGATCTCAGTGCTTCGAAGTGCTGACATTGGAATACTGGGTACAAAAGGAAAGTGTATGTCTAATGTTTTGTAAGTTGTTCAGCATGATACATACTTCAAATGGTCTCTTTAGTCGTCTCCAGAAAAATCAGAAGATGAAAGAGTGTAAATGCAGAAGCTATGCAAGAGAATATGCTTGTGGACATTTTTTCTTTAATTAATTTTTGGTAGGAAAGATGTGTTTAGTTTTTCAGTATTTCTAGATAAACGAGAAATGGTTTATTTTAAACTCAATACCGTTTTTCCAAGTTAGCCACTATCCCCCTGTGGGGCGTTGTTTTGCCCAATCGTGCAAGCCTGATTAAGAGAGATGAAAAAGCGCTACTCCGTCAAGATACAGAGATACGTCTCCCAATCACGACAGAATGCTGGAAAGACTTATGGTCCAGCTGTGATGATGTGAGGTTGGACAGAAGTGTGCTAGGAGATAAAGAGAAATCTCTTTTGTGGTATAAGTTTTGCTTGCTACAGATTACCACAACATGGTTAACGCATTTGTTGGTTGATATCGGTCAACCAAGTTTTATTTTCAGGAAAAGAAAGGTTCCTTTAAGGAAGAATTTCCTCAGTTCGAGTTTGCTTTCTATCATTAAAGATTTTCTCCTTCAAGTTCTCGGTCCTGTGTTGAGAAATGTTTGTGCTTTATATATTGAGTGTATTGACTGCTATTAATCGGAGTTTTGATATCAGTCTCAGTTTCCTTATTTTTTTTCATGACTTTAAAGCTTCCAATTATTTAGAAAGTTACTATTTTGTTTCTCATGCCTCAGTATTGTTGAACTACATGACAAAGTTTTAGGTATTCATTTTGTCTGAGTCAGAAATTGATGGCAATTTCCTGAATATGAGGAAGTAGCTGGCATGTTACTCTAGCCTCAGTAAGAAGTCCTAAAGCCCATTCCTGGCCCGCAGCTCATTGGTTTTGTGACCTCAGGTGACCTCTGATCTCTCTGAGCTTGAATGCCTGTTATGTACAATTACGGACTTTGACTAAATCAGTGACTTTCTGACTTCAAAAATATTTATTTTTCAGTCTAATACGAGTCTTTAAAAAAAATTTTGAACGAAACTATATGATATAAAATATAGACAAGTAGAGCTGCCTAGCTAACGGAGACATGGAGACTCTGAGATTTTGTGTTCCTGCGGGGTCCCCAGTGGAACCTTAGATTTCTATGGGACAGAGTCTGAGAAGTACCAGTTATGAGAAAACCCTTCTAGTGAAACTCCTTTGAATTAAAGTTCGTGGATACATTCTTTTCCTGTGTATAATTTTCTCACCTGTCTATATTTTTGAGTAATGGAAAGGTATAAATAAACCTGCAGAAGCATTCTCCTTCTGAATATTGGACTACAAGCTACTTCTACTATCTGAACACAATCTTCACCTACAAATAAACATAAAGATAATCGAAGTAAATATCTAGGAAAAGGGCTTTGGGGAAAAGAAAATAACGTTACATTTGCAGTTCTCTAATTCAAGTCACAGAAAAATGTGATTTGCATTTTATATATTGTTGATTAATTGGAATTAAAACTGTTTCATGACAGGCCTCTCCCTTCACCTGGTATTGGGTTGTTGTTTTTACAAGGCCGTCTAGTAATGTTGTCACATTATTCATTTTATAAGCCTTTTCTATGAAGCTATTGACAAAAAGGTGTTATGGAAAACAGTCTCTGCAAATATTGGAAACCATGATGGCCAACAGATTTGTCTTCACCCCTGAATTTGTAAAGGCATTGGGTGTCATATTATCGTTGTCACCACACTGTCTATTACGTTCTGGACATTATTGTAAGCCCCGTTTTGGTCATGTAGTGAGAGGATACCTTTCAGAAGGAAGGATTAAATAAGAAAACTTTAGACTGGGACACTTGCAGTATAGAGTTTGAAATATTCCCATACATTTCGTAATTAAGTAGACTAACTACAACCACTCGAATACTTCAAAAATTGGGCCTCCCTCATTTGTAGAAAGAATACGAAGTTACAATTAAATAATTATGTATTCTTTTCGTTGTTACTAATTCTTCAGTCATGAATCAGAAACTAAATTTGAAAACTGGGTCTAGGCCATACTTTCTAAGTCATATTTCCTGTGATCTTTGTGTCCATACAAATATAAATGTTTCAGTCATAATACAGACAAGAAAATAGTTTTTGTGATTGTTGCAGCCAGCAGAATTTTCACGTGACGTGACAGGGCCACAATCATCATTTTATGTATTTAAGGTTCTATGCTGAGAAATAGCCTAGAACACACCGTAAGATTAATTTTAAAAGTGCAAGAAACCATTAAGATAAAAAATCCATAAAGGAAAAAATCCATTAAAGTTAAAAAAAAACTGATTAAAGTTTTATAAAGAGCTGTTTTTCTAAGGATTGAAAAGTAATGCTTTCACTGTAAAATATGACTTGTTTGATTCTTTGTAGGAATCAGATCACACCTCATCCTTCTGAAATTGTGTGTATTCAGTAGACGAATTTCAGCTGCACTATGGTCGGATTAGTCTAAACAGCATCACCTATATATGTTCTCTATTAAATTAAAATGAGTACAAATGTATTTTATTTATGTGATTACTTTTGTGTGTATTTACACAATGCCCAAGCAAGGTCTACTCTTTAAAGGTGTTATGTAAACGCCACATTCCTACATTAAAGCCTCTTGTTTAACTTAAATACTGTAACTAAGATTTGATTTATTTCAGGAGCAGCAGAAGTTGGTGGAAAGCATAACTAGAGATGTAGAAGAAGGTAGGTGGCCAAAATGTATTGATTCCAGTTAGATACCATTAATTTCTGAAATAAACAATAAAGAATATGGCATCCTTCTCCATGTTTTGATAATAGATACTACAATAACTATTTTCTCATGCATTGCAAATGGGAAAATTGAAAGCATAAACAAGCATTATGAAGAATACATTTCTTCCTCATTTATTCATCACGTGTAGCCTTTCGAAAACCTCAAAGTCCATGTATCTCTTTTTATTTCTGGCCGTCCCCTTCCTTTCCTCTACCACCCATATGGAACTTTTAACTTGCACATTGAAAACTGGGCTTCATCAACCTATCCTGTTTTTGCTAGTGATATAAGGCCCAGTAACCAGGCTCATCTAGTAATACTTAGGCAATTACAGTCCATATAGCTGTCACCTGATCGGTGACATTTAAACCTCCAGTCATTGACTTTGTCATTGGTTTACCTTTTACCTTCAGGAGAAACATCACATACTTTTGCATGGTTAAAACCACCCAAATCAATTTACTTCTTGCCAAATAATTCGGCCTTCTCTCTTGCTACTAACTCTAGTCTGCCCCTTTGCTCTAGCATCTATTGATAGCTAAACTAGACTACTTCTCATTCCACGCTGTTCTTCCCCACTCTAGTCTTTGCATCTGCTTCTTCCTTCTATGTGGCATGCTTTTTCCTTGTCCTTCAGATATGAACATACGTATCACCGCCACCAAAAGGCAGACAATATTGACACAAAGCCAGGAGGTCCCTTCTATGTGTTCCGATAATGCCCTGCTTTATATTTGTATGGTATATGTGACTCTGAATGGAAATGGCCTGTTCACCTGTTTTTCCAGTTTAGAGTAGGTGATGGTTCGGGGGTGGACCATGTCCTCTTCACCTTGTAACTTCAGTGCTTGTTGTACTACCTTAGCACATGCTTGTTGAATAAATGAATGAAGAATGAGATAATCAGAAGCTCTGAAACTTAGCAGGAAGAGCAGTTAATTCAGTGTGCAGCCATGGGCAAGTGATATGTAATAGTAATCTCCTACTGGGTAGTGGAGTCTTCATAGGTTTTTTTCATTCTTCTTAACATGTATACTTACATTTTAGATAAAGAGTATGATTCTTTCTTTTTTTTTCTAGCTGATGCTGAACTTCAATCTGAACACCGTCTACTTTGCTTTAATATCTAGTGATGATCTAGTTTTGAATGCATCACAAGAATATATGTCGTTTTTGAATAAGAACTATATGATCTGAAATATAAATAGTTCACCTTTACTGGGCTGTTTACATAGCATTTTCCTTCTTTCCCATTAAACATATGGTATGTGAAAATCCTTACTGAAGGAAAATATTTTCGTTTCATATGTGTATATGAAAATCTATGTAGTATTCAAACTGTGTTTCTTGGTGTCTAACTAGCTTTGCAGCAGATTTTGTGGATGAAAACAAGCAGTGTTAAGTTTTACATACTCATGCTGCCCAAATACCAGCTGTTTATGCAACACCCAAACAACCAAGTTGTCATTAATACTGCAGGGGTGTAAACTGATAGCTTTTTTTGAAATTTCCGGTATTTATCACTGTGTATGAACCTAAAGAGTTTGACAGACATCATTTTGATCTGCTGTTCTGGCTACGGTCAATGTTTGGATGTATTACAATAGTTATAGTGCCATATATCTGGTTCTATTAATATATAATTTTAAACACTGATTCATAAAGCTGTCCTCTTAGAGAAATAAAATTTGTCTAAGGATTTCACCTTTTCTAGTCATTGATTTATTGATTTGTTTTTTGGAAACAGTCTTAAAATTAAGAAGCTTCTGGTTACGCCGACTTGGCAGAAATGTCACACAAGTGATGCTGAGTTCTTCCCAGTGCAGCAAATCTGGAGGCACGTGCTGGATTCCGTTACTGGCAATGTTGACTTTGATCGTGTGGTTAAGAAGCGTCGCCGAGTTTATCCACCATAAAATTACTATTTCCCCTTGGTTATTCCCTTATCTCTTGTGTGCAAATACCCTGAGACTCTGTAAATATATCGTCAATCCTCAAAATCTCACCCACTAGATGGAGCACCCATTGATGACTCTTGATGAATCAATGCCTTGATGGTTGCCAAATGATTATAGTATGATTCTGTCATCCCTCCTGCATTGATCAATACATCCAACGAAACACGCAAACAGATGAGGGAGGAAGGAAAGCTTATTACTTTGGTCCTTAAATGCTCCTGATTTGCCCAGTGGTAGCCATTTCAAGCTCACAGTATATCTTTTTGACCTGTCCCCATTATTCTTTGAGCACATCCTTCCTCTCTCGACAAGTTGTTCCAAGCTCATCTTGCAGTTGTCCGCCCCAGCCCTGCCATCGGACATTTTCTATAGAAGCCCTGAATCCTCTTAGGGGAGAGTGACATCAGGAGACCTGGATCTGGACACCAGATGCGGTGGGTGTGCATGTTGCTAGTGGTTGTCGTTGCTCTCGGGCTCCCTCAGTGAACAACAGGGATTATGTGTGTCAACAGAAATGCACGCACACACGCACACGTGGGTTCAATATCAAATATAATGAAAACTATGAATTCCTACCAATTCTTCTAATTCCAGTCAAATTCCACAGGGATCATTCCACAGGGTTTTTTCTTCACTCTCTGTTAAGTCCCTTTTATGGCAGTAAGGTGGCTCCCATCATCTGTATCTTATTTGTTTCATCTCCTTGCTGTGCCCACGCACATGTCCTCCTCACTGCCTTGGATTCCAACGCCCCACATTGAGTGGTGACCACTGTTGACCTCACTGTGCTCTCCCAGTGTGTGCCCTTGCCCTCACGTGCTTTCTCAGATCCCCTGTACCAGGCCCCCTCCTCTGCAGGTGATGTTCCCCCTTCAGGCTCTGAAAACCCGCGCTGGCTGTCCCTGTGTTCCTGTGTTGATGCCTCCTGACCTTGCCCAGTCTCTGACCCTTCATCCCAGTCCTTGTCTTTCAGGGATGCTCTGACTTGCGCTCCAGCACTGTCGTGGTGCCCTCCCACACCTACGCCTTCCTCTTCCATCCCGGCTCCGACAGCTTACTCTGAGCTGTCACAGCTCCGTTTTTGTCCCCATGCTTTTGAGCTGAAATGATTGGGAAGAGAAAGAAGAAAGGGGGGGAAGGGCTCTATGTACCTTTTATAATCCGCTTGTCAAGCTCTACAAATACAAGCAAGGATTTTGATTGGAATTGCGTTAAATCTGTAAACAAACTGTGGAGAAAAGACATTTGTAATACTGAGTTTTCCAAACTTAATATTTTAATTGTCTGATGAAGTCTCAATGTTTAAAATATTTCCCATAGCGGGCTGGCATATATATTTTTTATTTATTCCCTATTATTTGATACTTTTGATCCTATTAAAAATGTTATTTTAAAAATCAACTTCATTTCCTCTTTGTTGCTCACTTACAGGCATACAATTGATATTTTGCACTTTGAGCTTGATATCAGCTATAATGCTGAACTCTCATATTTTTCTTACTCGATTGTTCTTTCTGTGGATTCTTTTGGATTTTCTACTTGTACAGATAATATATTTTATAAATGGGGACAATTTTGTTTCTTCCTTTCCAATTCGTAGAGTTTTCATTTCTTTTTCCTTCTTACTGCAGGAATATTCTTGAATAGAAGGTGAAATATTTCTGAAATTCCATGTATTTCTGAAATTCCAAAGCAGAATCAAAATATCTTTCTCTAATTCTGTAAATAGTGGTGGTTTTTAAAAGGAAATGTCGTCTATTAGTGTATTAGTGTTCTATTGCTGAATAACAGATCACCACCAACTTAGCACCTAACAAACACCCACATTATTATTTCACATTCTGATGTGCCCGGCGTCTGGGCTCAGCTGGTCCTTGCTCAGGATCTCACAGGCTGCGGTCAGGGTGTCAGCATTAGGAGGCTCCACTGGGAAGAAGCCACTTCGAAGCTCCTTTACTTTGTTGGCAGAATTCCCTGTGACTGTTCAACCATATATTTATATTCCCAGCGATTCTCTGGCTCTCAGCGGGAGGCTGCCTACAGGTCCTAGGGGTTGCCTACAGTTCTAAGAGGCGTGTCTGAGTCAGGGTGGGCTGCGATAACAAAATACCATGGACTCATTAACAACAGACCTTTCTTCCTCACCGTTCTGGAGGCTGGGAAGTCCAAGACCAAGGCATTCGCAGATTCAGTGTCTGGTGAGGGCCCACTTCCTGATCCATCGACACCGGTCTTCTTGCTGTGACACATGGCAGAGGGGCAAGTGATCGCTCTTAGGCCTATTGTGTTTTTGTTTGTTTGTTTGTTTTGTTTTAAATTTATTGGGGTGACAATTGTTAGTAAAGTTACATAGATTTCAGGTGTACAATTCTGTATTACATCATCTATAAATTCCATTGTGTGTTCACCACCCAGAGTCAGTTCTCCTTCCATCACCATATATTTGATCCCCCTTACCCTCATCTCCCACCCCCCAACCCCCTTACCCTCTGGTAACCACTAAACTATTGTCTGTGTCTATGAGTTTCTGTTTTCATTTGTTTGTCTTGTTCTTTTGTTGCTTTTGGTTTATATACCACATATCAGTGAAATCACATGGCTCTCTGCTTTCTCTGTCTGACTTATTTCGTGTCAGTATTACACTCTCAAGATCCATCCATGTTGTCACAAATGTTCCTATATCATCTTTTCTTACCGCCGAACAGTATTCCATTGTGTATATATACCACAACTTCTTTCTCCATTCATCTATCGAAGGACATTTAGATTGTTTCCATGTCCTGGCCACCGTAAACAAAGCTGCAGTGAACATTGGAGCACACGGGTCTTTATGTATAAATGTTTTCAGATTTTTTGGGTAGATACCCAGGAGAGGGATTGCTGGGTCATATGGTAATTCTATTCGTAATTTTTTGAGGAAACTCCACACTGCCTTCCATAACGGCTGAACCAGTCTGCATTGCCACCAACAGTGTATGGGGTTCCTTTTTCTCCACAGCCTCTCCAACACTTGTTACTATTAGTCTTGTTGATGATAGCCATTCTGACTGGGGTGAGGTGATACCTCATTGTGGTTTTGATTTGCATTTCTCTGATGATTAGTGATGTTGAGCATTTTTTCATATGTCTATTTGCCATTTGTATGTCCTCTTTGGAGAAATGTCTCTTCAGGTCCTCTGCTCAATTTTCAATTAGGTTGTTTGTTTTGTTGTTGTTGAGTTGCATGAGTTCCTTGTATATTCTGGATATTAGCCCCTTATCAGAGGCACTGTTTGCAAAAACCGTCTCCCATTCAGTTGGTGGCCTCTTTATTTTGTCGGTGGTTTCTTTTGCTGTGAAGAAGCTTTGAAGTTTCATATAGTCCCATTCGTTTATTTTAGCTTTTACTTCCATTGCCTTTGGAGTCAAATTCATAAAATGCTCTTTGAACCCAAGGTCCATAAGTTTAGTACCTATGTTTTCTTCTATGCAGTTTATTGTGTCAGGTCTTATGCTTAAGTCTTTGATCCATATTGAATTAATTTTGGTACATGGTGACAAATAGCCGTCCAGTTTCATTCTTTTGCACGTGGTTATCCAATTCTCCCAGCACCATTTATGGAAGAGGCTGTCTTTCCTCCATTGTACGTTTTTAGCTTCTTTGTCAAAAATTATCTGTCCATATTTATGTGGTTTTATTTCTGGGTTCTCAATTCTATTCCATTGGTCTATATGTCTGTTTTTCTGCCAATACCATGCTGTTTTGATTATTGTAGCCCCGTAGTAAAAGCCAAAGTCAGGAAGTGTGATACCTCCATTATTGTTCTTTTTTCTTAAGATTGCTTTGGCTATTTGGGGTCTTTTGTGGTTCCAAACAAATCTGATGATTTTTTGTTCTATTTCTTTAAAAAGTGCCATTGGGATTTTGATGGGGAGTGCATTGAATCTGTATATTGCTTTGGGTAATATGGCCATTTTAACTATGTTGATTCTTCCAATCCATGAGCACGGAATGTCTTTCCATTTCTTGGTGTCTTCTTCAATTTCTTTCAAAAATGTCTTATAGTTTTCAGCATATTGTTCTTTCACATTCTTGGTTAAGTTTGTTCCTAGGTATTTTATTCTTTTTGCTGCAATTGCAAAAGGAATTGTCTTTTGTATTTCTTTTTCTGAGATTTCATTGTTAGTATATAGGAAAGCAATGGACTTTTGTACGTTGATTTTGTAGCCAGCAACTTTACTGTATTCGTTGATTGTTTCTACTAGCTTTTTGGGGGAGTCTTTAGGGTTTTCTATATATAGCATCATGTCATCTGCAAAGAGTGACAATTTAACGTCTTCATTCCCAATTTGGATGCCTTTTATTTCTTTCTCTTGCCTGATTGCTCTGGCAAGGACTTCCAACACTATGTTGAAAAGCAGAGGTGATAGGGGACAGCCCTGTCGTGTTCCTGAACGTAGAGCAAATGGCTTCAGTTTTTCACCATTAATTATGAGATTAGCAGAGGGCTTGTCATATATGGCCTTTATTATGTTAAGGTATTTTCCTTCTATACCTATTTTATTAAGTATTTTAATCATAAATGGATGTTGTATCTTGTCCAATGCTTTTTCTGCATCAAATTTATATAATCATATGATTTTTGTCCTTTATTTTGTTTATGTGATGTATCACATTGATGGATTTGCGGATGTTGAACCATCCTTGAGCCCCGGGGATGAACCCCACTTGGTCGTGATGAATAATCTTTTTAATGCATTGTTGTATTCAATTTGCTAGAATTTTATTTAGGAGTTTTGCATCGGTATTCATCAGAGATATTGGTCTGCAGTTTTCTTTTTTTGTGCTGTCCTTACCAGGTTTTGGTATCAGGGTAATGTTGGCCTCATAAAATGAGTTAGGGAGTACTATCTCTTCTTCAATTTTTTGGAAGAGTTTGAGCAGGATTGGTATTAGATCCTCTTTGAAGGTTTGGTAGAATTCACTAGTGAAGCCATCTGGTCCCGGACTTATGCTTTTGGGAAGGTTTTGGATGACTGATTCAATTTCGTTACTGGTGTTCGGTCTGTTTAGATTTTCCAGTTCTTCATGGTTCAGCCTTGGAAGGCTATATGTTTCTAAGAACTTGTCCATTTCTTCTAGGTTATTGAATTTGGTGGCAAATACTCCTTCGTACTATTCTTGGATGATCCTTTCTATTTCTGTGATGTCCGTGATAACTTCCCCGTTTTCGTTTCTGATTTTGTTAATTAGTGTCTTCTCTCTTTTTATCTCAGTGAGTCTAGCCAAGGGTTTGTCAATTTTGTTAATCTTTTCAAAGAACCAGCTCTTTGTCACATTAATTTTTTCTATTGTCTTTTTGTTCTCTATTTCGTTTAGTTCTGCTCTAATTTTTGTTATTTCCTTTCTTCTGCTGACCCTGGGTTTCACTTGTTCTTCTTTTTCTAGTTCTTTAAGGTGTATCATGAGGCTATCTATTTGGGAGTTTTCTTGTTTCTTGAGATAGGCCTGTAATGAGATAAATTTCCCTCTTAAAACTGCTTTTGCTGCATCCCAAAAAATTTGGTAGGATGTATTTTCATTGTCATTTTTTTCTATGTATCTTTTGATCTCTGCTCTAACTTCTTCTTTGACCCAGTCGTACTTAAAAAGTATGTTGTTTAATCTCCATGTATTTGTGTTTTTTCCTGCTTTCTTTTTGCATTTGATATCCAATTTAAAAACCTTGTGATCAGAGAATATGCTTGGTATGATTTCAATCTTCTTAAATTTGCTGAGGCTGATTTTATGTCCCAACATATGGTCTATCCTTGAGAATGTTCTGTGTACACTAGAAAAGAATGTATAGTCCGATGTTTTAGGATGAAGTACTCTATAAATGTCAATTATGTCCATTTCATCTAATGTGTCATTTAGGGCTGCTGTTTTGTTATTTATTTTCTGTTTGGATGATCTCTCCATAGCTGTCAATGATGTAGTTAAGTCCCCTGGTATAATTGTGTTTTGGTGAATTTCTCCCTTTAGTTTTGTTACTAGTTGCTTGGTATATTTCGGTGCTCCCTGATTGGGGGCATAAATATTGATGACTCTTATGTCTTCTTGCTGTATAGTCCCCTTCACCGTAATGAAATTTCCATCTTTGTCTCTTATTATCTTTTTCACCCTGAAGTCTGTTTCATCTGATATCATTATGGCTACACCTGATTTTCTCTGGGTACCATTTGCTTGGAATGTCAATTTCCACCCTTTCACTTTGAGTCTGTGCTTGTCCTTGTAGCTGAGATGTGTCTCTTGGAGACAACATATGGTTGGGTTTCATTTTTTGATCCAATCTGCTACTCTGTGCCTTTTTATTGGTGAGTTCAGTCCATTTACATTTAGGGTGATTATTGATATGTGAGGGTTTCCTGTCATTCTATCTTTAGTTTTCTGGTAAGGCTGTGTCTCCATTGTTTCTTTGCCTTTTTGTTGTTGTCTATTATTTCTGTGTGGTGGTATTCTATGATGTTTCCCTCTGTTTCTTCTTTATTGCAGTATATATTTCAGTTCTGGATTTTTTTTTTTTTTTAGTGTTTACCCTTAAGTTTATGTAAAAGAAAGTTTGATATTTAGAGTATTCCATTTTCTTCAGCACGCTTACTTTCTCTATTCCCGTATTCCGCTTCAGGCCTTTACTCTCCCCTTTTTTATGTTTTGGTTGCCACAAATTGTCCCTGTTGATGGTGGTCGAATAGCCTCCTTTAGTATTTCTTGTAGTGCAGGGTGTGTATTAGAAAATTCCCTCAGCTTCTGTATGTCTGGAAAGGTCTTTATTCCCCTTTGAGATCTAAAGGATATCTTTGCTGGATATATTATTCTTGGCTCATAATTTCTCTCTTTTAATAGTTTAAATATTTGGTTCCACTCCCTCCTGACTTGGTGAGTTTCTGCTGAGAAATCTGATGATAATCTAATGGTCTTTCCTTAGTAAGTTACCGTCTTCTTTTCCCTGGCTGCCTTGAGGATTCTTTCTTTGTCGTTGATTTTAGACAGTTTCAATACAGTGTGCCTTGGAGAAGGCCTGTTGGGATTGAGGTAATTAGGTTTTCTATTTGCTTCTGTCTAATGGGCTTTCCTTTGTAAGTTACCGTCTTCTTTTCCCTGGCTGCCTTGAGGATTCTTTCTTTGTCGTTGATTTTAGACAGTTTCAATACAGTGTGCCTTGGAGAAGGCCTGTTGGGATTGAGGTAATTACGTGTTCTATTTGCTTCTTGGATTCGAGGGTTCAGTTCTGTCCACAAGTTTGGGAAGTTCTCATCGACGATTTGTTTTAATATATTCTCTGTTCCCTTCTCTCTTTCTTCTCCTTCTGGTATGCCCATTACTCTTATATTACTCTTTCTGATGGAGTCAGAAAGTTCTTGTAGACTTCTTTCATTTCTTTGAAGTCTCAAGTCTCTTTCTTCTTCCATCTGTGTAATTTCCAGGTTTCTATCTTCGATGTCACTGATTCTTTCCTCCATCTGGTCAACTCTACTACCTAAGCTGGTTATTTCGTTCTTAATGTCTTCTATTGAGTTCTTAATCTCCAGAAATTCTATTTGGTTCTTTTTTAAAATTTCAATCTCTTTCATAAAATGCTCATGCTGTTCTTTGATTGTGTTTCTGAGTTCATTTAACTGACTCTCTGTGTTTCTTGCATCTCGTTGAGTTTTTTCAGAACTGCAATCTTGAATTCTCTGTCATTTAAGTCACATATTTCTGTATCTTTAAGTGCCTTTTCTGGAGATTTTTCACTTTCTTTCTGAGCTATCTTGTTGCCTTGGTTATTCATGGCAATTACTGATTTACGATTTCTCTTCCTAGACATCTACAGGAGTGGCTTCTGCAACAGGTTGATAGGAAGCGGTCTTTCTTTTGTTTTCCAGTACTTGTTGGTAGAGTGTTTTAATTTTTTTTCAACAGCAGCTTATTTTTCTTCTCCCACACGGTGGTGCTATGTTTTCTCTGCACTATTCCAGCTTCTCACACAATGGGGTGATTCCCTGGGAGACGGGCTTCTCCTCTATTAATAGTTAGTCTAGGTCACAGGGTGCAGTATCCCTGTGGGTATGCGGAGAGCTTTTGATGTTCCAAAGCTCTTCCAGTTCCAGATTCAGAGCCCGTATGTTTCAGCAGTTCTGTTTACTCCTGCAGGGATCCGCCCAGATAGGTGGGGCCAGGGGCGGGGTGAGTTGTGAGAGGTGGCCCAGAGCAATGGCGGTGACCACCACCACAGCCCGTCCTGCTTCCACAGCTCCCTCCCCTTTGCCAGAACTAGTTGGGCTGCGAATTTGTGTCTGCGGTCTACCGTTCTCAGAACAGCAAATATTCTATTCTTTTGATCTGACATAGCTGCTATTCAGCTTCTAGCACTGGGCAGGTGGAAGCGGGGCGAGCTCTGGGAGGGTAGGGAGGGGGCGGCTAGTCTCAGTGCTTAAAACTTCCGTTCTCTGCTCGGCAGTGAGGGCTTAAACCACCGTTTTCAGCTTTCTTCCCTCAGTCTTTTCTCCGAGGTCTCTGCCATGAGCGTTGGGTTGAGCCGTGTTATATGCTGCCCCCTCAGCCCTGTGGGCCATAATCGTCCCACTCATGAGAGCAACATCCTCCCACTCTAATCATCTCCCAAAGGCTCTGTTTCCAAAGACTTTCACGTGGGGCATCAGGACTTCACCTATGAATTTCAGGGGGACATGACATGAGCATTCAGCCTATGGCAGAGCCCTTCACGGTTCGTGGCCATGTGCGCTCACTCAGGATGGCTGAGACTTCAGGAGGCAGCCAGGGGAACCTCTCACTTCCCAGAGCAGGGCTCTTCTTCTTTTAAAGGTTTTCAGCTGATGAAATCAGGCTCACTCAGATTCATTCCCCTTTTGATTGACTCACAATGATCTGAGTTACTTACATGTGCAAAATTCCTTTACTTTTTGCCACATTCTGAGGGTTAGAGGCAAGGGACAGATCCTGCTCATTCTCAATGGGAAAGGATTATGAAAGGTGAGCACAGCAAAAGGCAGATGTTATGAACTGACCTGAGGGTCTATGTTCTTCAGTTGTGTGATGGAAGTTTTCTTACAATACCAATTCTATCATGAATGAATGTTGAATTTTACTCGATGCTTATTTTGCTTCGATGGAGATCATTTGCTTTTAATTGTTCACGTGCGTCACCGTGTTTCCTTTGTCAAATCAGTCAAGCATTTCTCAGGTCAGCCGAACTTGGTTATGGTATTTTCTTGCTTTGTTTTATACATTGCTACACTTGGTATGCTAATAGCTGGTGAGGACGTTTTCATCTCTCTTCGTGCATAATGATACTACAAAGAATTTTTAATACTTTAACAACATTTACACGTCTCCAAACATGTGCTTATGTTGCTTTGTACTTCAATTCTGTCTTGTATCTTACACAGACACAAGATATGTTCATAACTTTTTCAGGATCTTATCCACGTTCATTGAAGTACCTACATATTTAACCCTTTATTTCCTCTGTTTCTTCCTTACATCTCAGAACTTCCATATGGGGTAGTTTTTCTTCTGTTTGTAGTGGACATCCTTTAGAATTTTCATCAGTGAGAAATTCCTGGTAGTAATCTCTGTTTTTATTTTGTCTGAGTATTGGCACATATTTTCACTTCGTAGAGAATTCCACGTTGGTAGTTAGTGTCTTTGATGATATGGAAGATGACATTCTGTTGCACTTTGGCTTCCATAATTGCTGTTGAGTAATTGGTTCTCCAACTGTTCGTTTTTTGAACATAATCTATTCCACACCCTGCCCCTGTCCCCACAATCTTTGGTTACTTTTAAGGTTTTACTCTTTGCTTTGGTTCATGAATCAGGAACAAAGTAATATTCAGAGACTGGAGCTATTGTAGTGCCAGGCCATTGGGGTTCATGCCCTGACAAGTTTGCAATGGCCTATTTGTGCCCGGTGAGCGTAGAGACTTTTATTTTCTTTCTGACCTCCCATGACCCCTGCAAACGCTTTCCGTCTTAGGCTGTGTATTTTGACCTTGGTGACCACTGTAATTCCTGGCCACACTGAGCCCAGGGAAGTGGTGGTCGTTATGCAGCCAGATGCTTGACACGTGCTGGTCTTTCCTGCTGGTGTTCGCTCACAGTGCCCAGAGGGCTGGCTTTAGAATTTGGATGACTGCAGTTTTATCTTGAACTGCACTCCTGGGTCTCTGGAGACAGTGTGCCATCGGGCACAGGTAACAAGTGCAGCCGGGGCATGGATTCACTTATAAGGACAAGAGCATCTTGGGTGGGGATAATTATTTGCTGCTTACAATCTGAATTTTCAAACAGGTGTGCAGGTGAGACATTTAGTGCAATACATTGCATGTGTGAAGTTAACAACTAGTGTGTTTAAGTTAGCTTTAAACTGTGTGCACAGTTTGTTCCCTTTTGGTGGTGTTTTGAAGCCAAATAACGAGCAAGGGGGGACTCTATGGAGAGGCCAACCCATGGATACACAGTGTTCATAAACAGACTTTTAAGAGTCATTCCCCAATTTGTAGTTTCAAGTTGGCTCTGGATGTATTTAGATACATGCTGGTCTCGGTTGTAGACATCTGAAACCTACAGGTTGGCTTTGACCATAGAAGGGAAGTAGAATTTTATTAACAACAAACTGAAAGATGGGTGCTTTATTACAAAAATAAACCAAAACAAAACATAGCACATTCTTGGTTTGAGGGAAGAAATCATCTCAGTGGAGCTGCAATAGCCCGATGCCCCCAAAAGCAATTCAGAAATCCTGCACCTGGAGGGCTCATTCTCAAGGAAGCAGCTCTTCTCTGGAGGACACATAAAAAGTGTCCTTCAACCTTGCTATATGAATAGGTGCAATAGAATAATAACAGAATAAAGAAATTCAGGTTGATTTAGCTGGAGGAAGTGAAAGTTTTCCTCATGATAATGGTTGAAATTTGGAGGGTCAGACTCAACAGATGTGAAGGGGAATTGAGCTCCATAGTCCAGGGGAGTGAGATGTGGGTGGTCTAACTGCTGTCACAGAGGGTTTCAGGAAAGGGGTGATGCTTTCATTGTTACTAGATCAGAAAGGTGACTGGGCCCCAACAATTTAGAGGGGAGGAGAGGCAGGATGCCAGCTGACTAGCTGATCCCTGAGAGGGTGTGTCTAAAAGCTGCAGAAAGACTCCCTAGGCAGAGCAAGGAGGACCCTCCAATCAAATATTGGGACAGCAGTATGAATTGGTTACAGAATATCAGGGCAGGTTTGAGAGGGGAAGTTGAATCACATCAGTGTAAAAACTCAAAAAACATTAGTGAGTGGCTCTTAAGGTGACCATGTATTGTATGCTGTACCCTGGGAAAGCACGCCCAAGAAATCATGTTTAGGAGTCGTGGTAAGGCACAGAAAACATGAGCTATATTGGAGGGAGGGTAGGAGGTAAGACCATATAGTATTGACTGATTTTGTAATAGTCGTTGGTCTGCTGGAAGGATCTCTTGTGGGAAGGATTATGTAACCCAGGCAAGTCGAATGTGGACAAGATTTATTTAAACATCAGATGCTTTTGGCAGAAACCACAGTTCCTGTTTTCACATATCTCACTATGGAAAACTGCATAAAACAAAATCTAGAGGAACATAAGTGTTAGGAAAACATCTAGGGCAAAAAAAGGGGAAAGAAAAAGTACTCAGAACCGGCAAAAAGCATAGCACGACTTGGTAGAGAAGGAAAGAACTCTGTGAGGTAGGGTAATGAGCTAAGTCTTCCTGAAACTACTGGTAAACTAAAACAATAAAGGCCAATAGCTTAAAGGACATAGCTGATTGAGGTGATAAACAGAGCCAGTGACATCCTACCTAAACCAGAGGAAAATACCTCTCTTGAGTAGTCGTGACACAGACGGCCGCTAGGGGCGCAGTTCATTTAAAGCAACTTATTTCAGAACTTGCTGTGGTTCTCTCATGGAACCAATAATGGGGACAAAGTGGGCAGCAGAATGTTCCCAGGGAAGCAGGTTTCCCAGATCCAAGCAATTCCATAGTGAGTGGCAGGAACCATAGTTGCTCAGTACCAAAATCACTGGTCCATGGGGGAGAGTGGAATCACGAGTGGAGCCCACAGGCCATGCAGCATCAGAATGCCAGAAAGAGGACACTCAATGCGCTAGTCAGAACTGAGAGACTGAAAATGCTGAATGGAAAGAACTTCTCAGGACCTGATACCTGGAACTACTTCCACTGAAAATTGTAAAGAACAAAAGGCAGGACTACCTTAAACGACAAGCTTGGGAAAGGAGATGAGTGAATTTTGGCCTCTACCACATCCTGGTTCCATATGTATAGAAAACTTTTAGTGTCTAATTTAACCTCTTATGGAAGTTTTCTTCTAATTACGTTTTAGAAATTGGGATATAACATAACATACGCTGTTCAAAAGAGTGCAAATCTGTACTTTTAGTATATTGATTACGTTGTAACACCATCACCAGTGTCCAATTCCAGAGTATTTCCATCGCATCAAAAGGAAACCCTGTACCTGTTAGTAGTCAGTCCCAATTCTCCCCTACCTGCCCTCTTGGCAACGACTAATGAAATTTTAGTGTCTATGGATTTGCCTCTTCCAGATATTTCACATACTTGGAACCATACAGCGTGCGGCTTTTTAGTCGGGCTGATTTCACTTACCATCATGTTTACAATTTTCATCTATATTGTAATGTGTAGCATTACAGATTCCTTAGTAAAGCTGAATGATATTCCATTGTGTGCATATACAGTATTTGTCTATCCATTTGTCAGTTGATGGGCGTGGAGTGTTTCCATTTGGGGCTATTATGCATAATGACGCTGTGAGCATTGCTGTGTGATCCTAAATGGTTTTCAGGGTCATGATCACAGACCCCAGACAAGCATCATGGGTTGACCACTATACTAGCAAAGTTGAAACTAACTGATATTTTTTTAGATACCTCTCAGTCTATTCTGGCCTTTGACTACACAAAGTACTGGGGTTGGGAAAATAATTGTGTTTCGGATAACTGTTCTAGGAGTCGGGGATTGCTTTATTTTCTAAAATGTGTAAGTGTGGAAAACAATTGCCGTGTAATTGTTTTGAATCAAAACTTGCTTGACTCCTTAAAAGTGAGGCTCCTGAGCTGCTTAGCAGTGAACACACACAGTTGCAAGGCCCTGAACTGCACCCACTCCTGGCTGCAGCTGCCAAAGGGATGCAGACATGGACAGTTCATCTGATTGAAACTGGCACGATGAGAAGTCTGGGAGAATGGAGTTAGGCTCTAAATGGGGATTTGGGACTTTAATTTCTTTGGATGCATAATGCCCAAGGACAGCAGGGCTTTTTACATTGTAGCTCCAGTGGACTTCAACTGAAAGATTCAGGGTTTTAATGTTTTAAGATTTTAATCTTTTAATCGTAAGACTAGAAATTAACGGGAGGGGTTATACTTAATTTTGGAGTGTCACTATATGCTGACATGTGAGTAGGAGAATATTTTAATTTAATTTGGAATATTTAATTTTAACATTGTTATTTAATATCATTGCAGAAACTCTGAGAGGGTATATTGGTCAATATGGCTGTTCAGAAGTTGGGGTAGAAAATAGCTTTAAATTCAGAGTGGCTATTGAGATCATTCAATTAATATAATACTATTCTGTTCCATTTCAGAACCTAGAGCAAAATCTAATTCTTTCAATACAAAGAAAGGTCCTAGAATGTCCTAGAAATATCGATACCTTAGTACAGAAGTGCAGTTATTTTCTTGTGACAAATATTTTCTTCTTCTTATGTTAAATGTATATACCATAGTTCTCTGCTAATGATGCCTCATCGGGTAATCTATTGAGGATATCTAAGGAGACAGAGACACGCATGTAGAATACATTTTTTAAAAGTAGCACAAGCTAAGGTATCTCTTATTCAAAGGGAAGGGCAAAAGCACAGGAGCTGGTGGTTATATTGTCACTTATCATCCATCAAGGAGATGAAAAGATGCTTTTGCTGTAGATTTTTTAAGCAGCTGGATTACACCAATATTAAAATGTGTGTGTGGGGGGAAATTCCTCCGGTTTTCTCCCTTAGCTGAGTCTTTGCTACTGCCATTGCCAGGTGTGTAAAAATGATGATTAGATTTGGGCCCTTTAGTGTTTCATCCTTGGGCCAAAGTAGAGGATAAACCTGGGACGTCTCCCAGTGGAGGCCTTGAACTCTTTATCTCCAACATGGGACACAGAGTGGGAACCCAGGATGTCCTTTCTGCCCCCTGCCTGCAGTAAGTGGGGATTTCCAGAATTCCCCCCATTTGCTGCTGCTGTGCATACGCTCCTCTGCAAAGTGAGTTGGTTTTCCATTCCTGGTGTAGTAACTTAATTTAGTGCAAGGTTTGTGGTAGGAGGTTGGAGTTTTTCTGGTTTCACATTGGTAGACATGTTCCTCACTCTTTCCGCTTTTCTTTTTTCTTTTTTTGGGGGTAGTCTGATTCCTCTTATTTATATTCATACAAAACAGGCTCTTAAGCAGGTCTGCATTCAAAAATTATGTGATTAAGAATTAAACCGGGTGTTTCCGGAATAATGGCGGCGTGAGGTGAGCCTCTGTAAAGCTCCCTGGAATTTACAACGAATCGAACAACAAAAACTCCACGAAGGACTCCCTGCACAGCAGACAGGCAAGACGAAGAGGCCCACTACCGACTGAAATCACCTACAGGTGGGAGATCCACGCGAGTGGAGGGAGGAGGAAAGGGAGAAGCACGGAGACGGAGCCGCGCGGGCGCAGGACGCAGACCCAGCTCAGTGCGCCGAGCTCGCTGCTTCCCGGAGCTACCGCAGCTGCGGGAGAGGGAAGAGCTCGGACTGCTAGGGCTCCGCTTGTGGCCCACAGGGCTGAGGGGGCAGCATATAACACGGCTGAACCCAACGCTCACGGCAGTGCCCTCGGAGAAAAGACTGAGGGAAAAAGGCTGAAAATGGTGGTTTAAGCCCTCACTGCCGAGCAGAGAACGGAACCTTAGGCACTGAGACTACCCGCCCCCTCCTTACCCTCCCAGAGCTCGCCCCGCCCCCACCTACCCAGTGCTAGAAACGGAACAGTAGCAGTGTCAGAGCAAAAGAACAGAATATTTGCTGTTCTGAGAACTGTGGGCCACAGACAAAAATTTGCAGCCCGACTAGTTCCGGCAAAGGGGAGGGAGCTGTGGAAGCAGGACGGGCTGTGGTGGTGGTCGCCGCCATTGCTCTGGGCCACCTCTCACAGCTCACCTCGCCCCGTCCCCACCTATCTTGGCGGATCCCTGCAGGAGTAAACAGAACTGCTGAAATATACAGGCTCTGAATCTGGAGCGGGAAGAGCTTTGGAACATCAAAATCTCTCCGCATACCCACCGGGACACTGCGCCCTGTGACCTAGACGAACTATTAACAGAGGAGAAGCCCGTCTCCCAGGGAATCCCCCCATTGTGTGAGAAGCTGGAATAGTGCAGAGAAAACATAGCACTACCGTGTGGGAGAAGAAAAATAAGCTGCAGTTGGAGAAAAAATAAAATATTCTACCAACAAGCACTGGAAAACAAAAAGACCGCTTCCTATCAACCTGTTGCAGAAGCCACTCCTGTAGATGTCTAGCAAGAGAAATAGTAAACCAGTAATCACCATGAATATCCAAGGCAACAAGATAGCTCAGAAAGAAAGTGAAAAATCTCCAGAAAAGGCACTTAAAGATACAGAAATATGTGACTTAAATGACAGAGAATTCAAGATTGCAGTTCTGAAAAAACTCAACGAGATGCAAGAAACACAGATAGGCAGTTAAATGAACTCAGAAACACCTTCAAAGAACAGCATAAGCATTTTACAAAAGAGATTGAAATTTTAAAAAAGAACCAAATAGAATTTCTGGAGATTAAGAACTCAATAGAAGACATTAAGAACGAAATAACCAGCTTAGGTAGTAGAGTTGACCAGATGGAGGAAAGAATCAGTGACATCGAAGATAGAAACCTGGAAATTACACAGATGGAAGAAGAAAGAGACTTGAGACTTCAAAGAAATGAAAGAAGTCTACAAGAACTTTCTGACTCCATCAGAAAGAGCAATATAAGAATAATGGGCATACCAGAAGGAGAAGAAAGAGAGAAGGGAACAGAGAACATATTCAAACAAATAGTCGATGAGAACTTCCCAAACTTGTGGACAGAACTGGACCCTCGAATCCAAGAAGCAAATAGAACACCTAGTTACCTCAATCCCAAAAAGCCTTCTACAAGGCACATTGTATTGAAGCTGTCTACAATCAACGACAAAGAAGGAATCCTCAAGGCAGCCAGGGAAAAGAAGACGTTAACTTACTAAGGAAAGCCCATTAGATTATCATCAGATTTTTCAGCAGAAACTCTACAAGCCAGGAGGGAGTGGAACCAAATATTTATAAACTATTGAAAGAGAGAAATTATGAGCCAAGAATAATATATCCAGCAGAGATATCCTTTAGATATGAAGGAGGAATAGAGACCTTTCCAGACATACAGAAGCTGAGGGAATTTTCTAATACACGCCCTGCACTACAAGAAATACTAAAGGAGGCTATTCGATCACCACAACAGGGACAATTTGTGGCAACCAGAACTCAAAAAAGGGGAGAGTAAAGGCCTGAACCGGAATACGGGAATAGAGAAAGTAAGCGTGCTGAAGAAAATGGAATACTGTAAATATCAAACTTTCTTTTACATAAACTGAAGGGTAACCACTCAAAAAAAATCCAAAACTGAAATATATACTGTAATAAAAGAAGAAACAGAGGGTACATCATAGAATACTACCACACATAAATAATGCATAACAACAAAAAGGCAGAGAAACAATGGAGACACAGCCTTACCAGAAAACTAAAGATAGAATGACAGGATATCCTCACATGTCAATAATCACCCTAAATGTAAATGGACTGAACTCACCAATAAAAAGGCACAGAGTAGCAGATTGGATCAAAAAACTAAACCCAACCATATGCTGTCTCCAAGAGACACATCTCAGCTATAAGGACAAGCATAGACTCAAAGTGAAAGGGTGGAAATTGACATTCCAAGCAAACGGTACCCAGAGAAAATCAGGTGTAGCCATAATGATATCAGATGAAACAGACTTCAGGGTGAAAAAGATAACAAGAGACAAAGATGGACATTTCATAATGGTGAAGGGGACTTTACAACAAGAAGACATAACAGTCATCAATATTTATGCCCCCAATCAGGGAGCACCGAAATATACCAAGCAACTAGTAACAAAACTAAAGGGAGAAATTCACCAAAACACAATTATACTAGGGGACTTAAATACATAATTGACAGCTATGGAGAGGTCATCCAAACAGAAAATAAATAACAAAATAGCAGCCCTAAATGACACATTAGATGAAATGGACATAATTGACATTTATAGAGTACTTCATCCTAAAACATCGGACTATACATTCTTTTCTAGTGTACACGGAACATTCTCAAGGATAGACCATATATTGGGACATAAAATCAGTCTCAGCAAATTTAAGAAGATTGAAATCATACCAAGCATATTCTCTGATCACAGGGCTTTCCAATTGGATATCAACTGCAAAAAGAAAGTGGGGAAAAATACAAACACATGGAGATTAAGCAACATACTTTTAAAGTACGACTGGGTCAAAGAAGAAGTTAGAGGAGAGATCAAAAGACCCATAGAAACAAATGACAATGAAAATACATCCTACCAAAATTTTTGGGATGCAGCAAAAGCAGTTTTAAGAGGGAAATTTATCTCATTACAGGCCTATCTCAAGAAACAAGAAAACTCCCAAATAAATAGCCTCATGTTACACCTTAAAGAACTAGAAAAAGAAGAACAAGTGAAACCCAAGGTCAGCAGAAGAAAGGAAATAACAAAAATTAGAGCACATCTAAATGAAATACAGAACAAAAAGACAATATAAAAAATTAATGTGACAAAGAGCTGGTTCTTTGAAAAGATTAACAAAAATTGACAAATCCTTCGCTAGACTCACTAACATAAAAAGAGAGAAGACACTAATTAACAAAATCAGAAATGAAAAAGGGGAAGTTATCACGGACACCACAGAAATAGAAAGGATCATCCAAGAATACTATGAAGAACTATATGCCACCAAATTCAACAACCTAGAAGAAATGGACAAGTTCTTAGAAACATATAGCCTTCCAAGGCTGAACCATGAAGAACTGGAAAATCTCAACAGACTGATCACCAGTAACGAAATTGAATCAGTCATCCAAAAGCTTCCCAAAAGCAAAAGTCCAGAATCAGATGGCTTCACTAGTGAATTCTACCAAACCTTCGAAGAGTATCTAATAACGATCCTGCTCAAACTCTTCCAAAAAATTGAAGAAGAAACAGTACTCCCTAACTCATTTTATGAGGCCAACATTACCCTGATAACAAAACCTGGTAAGGACAGCACAAAAAAAGAAAACTGCAGACCAATATCTCTGATGAATACCGATGCAAAACTCCTAAATAAAATTCTAGCAAATTGAATACAACAATGCATTAAAAAGATTATTCATCACGACCAAGTGGGGTTCATCCCTGGGGCTCAAGGATGGTTCAACATCCGCAAATCCATCAATGTGATACATCACATAAACAAAATAAAGGACAAAAATCATATGATTATATCAATTGATGCAGAAGAAGCATTTGACAAGATACAACATCCATTTATTATAAAACCACTTAAAAAAATAGGTATAGAAGGAAAATACCTTAACATAATAAAGGCCGTATATGACAAACCATCTGCTAATCTCATAATTAATGGTGAAAAACTGAAGCCATTTGCTCTATGTTCAGGAACACGACAGGGCTGTCCCCTATCACCTCTGCTTTTCAACATAGTGTTGGAATTCCTTGCCAGAGCAATCAGGCAAGAGAAAGAAATAAAAGGCGTCCAAATTGGGAATGAAGAAGTTAAATTATCACTCTTTGCAGATGCCATGATGCTATATATAGAAAACCCTAAAGACTCCCCAAAAAGCTAGTAGAAACAATCAACGAATACAGTAAAGTTGCTGGCTACAAAATCAACGTACAAAAGTCCATTGCCTTCCTATATATTAACAATGAAATCTGAGAAAAAGAAATACAAAAAACAATTCCTTTTGTAAATGCAGCAAAAAGAACAAAATACCTAGGAATAAACACAACCAAGAATGTGAAAGAACTATATGCTGAAAACTATAAGACATTTTTGAAAGAAATTGAAGAAGACACCAAGAAATGGAAAGACATTCCGTGCTCATGGATTGGAAGAATCAACATAGTTAAAATGGCCATATTACCCAAAGCAATATACAGATTCAATGCAATCCCCATCAAAACCCCAATGGCATATTTTAAAGAAATAGAACAAAAAGTCATCAGATTTGTTTGGAACCACAAAAGACCCCGAATAGCCAAAGCAATCTTAAGAAAAAAGAACAATAATGGGGGTATCACACTTCCTGACGTTGCTTGTACTACAGGGCAACAATAATTCAAACAGCATGGTATTGGCAGAAAAACTGACACTTAGACCAATGGAATAGAATTGAGAACCCAAAAATAAAACCACATAAATATGGACAGATAATTTTTGACAAAGAAGCTAAAAACATGCAATGGAGCAAAGACAGCCTCTTCAATAAATGGTGGTGGGAGAATTGGATAGCCACGTGCAAAAGAATGAAACTGGAGTGCTATTTGTCACCATGTACCAAAGTTAATTCAAAATAGATAAAAGACTTAAGCATAAGACCTGACACAATAAACTGCATAGAACAAATCATAGGTACTAAACTTATGGACCTTGGTTTCAAAGAGCATTTTATGAATTTGACTCCAAAGGCAATGGAAGTAAAAGCTAAAATAAACGAATGGGACTATATGAAACTTAAAAGCTTCTGCACAGCAAAAGAAACCATCGACAAAATAAAGAGGCAACCAACTGAATGGGAGAAGATTTTTGCAAACAGTGCCTCCAATAAGGGGCTAATATCCAGAATATACAAGGAACTCATGCAACTCAACAACAAAGAAACAAACAACCCAATTGAAAAATTGGCGGAGGACCTGGACAGACATTTCCCCAACAAGGACATACAAATGGCAAACAGACATATGAAAAAATGCTCAACATCACTAATCATCAGAAATGCAAATAAAACCACAATGAGATATCACCTCACCCCAGTCAGAATGGCTATCATCAACAAGACAAGTAGTAACAAGTGGTGGAGAGGCTGTGGAGAAAAAGGAACCCTCATACACTGTTGGTGGGAATGCAGACTGGTGCAGCCGTTATGGAAGGCAGTGTGGAGTTTCCTCAAAACATTACGAATAGAATTGCCATATGACCCAGCAATCCCTCTCCTGGGTATCTACCCAAAAAATCTGAAAACATTTATAGATAAAGACACGTGTGCCCCAATGTTCATTGCAGCTTTGTTTACGGTGGCCAAGACATGGAAACAACCAAAATGTCCTTCTATAGATGAATGGATAACGAAGTTGTGGTATATATACACAACGGAATAGTATTCGACGGTAAGAAAAGATGATATAGGAACATTTGTGACAACATGGATGGATCTTGAGAGTGTAATGCTGAGCGAAATAAGTCAGACAGAAAAAGCAGAGAACTATGTGATGTCACTGATATGTGGTATATAAACCAAAAACAACAAAAGAACAAGACAAACAAATGAGAAACAGAAACTCATAGACACAGACAACAGTTTAGTGGTTACCAGAGGGTAAGGGGGGTGGGTGTGGGAGATGCGGGTAAGGGGGATCAAATATATGGTGATGGAAGGAGAACTGACTCTGGGTGATGAACGCACAATGGGATTTACAGATGACATAATACAGAATTGAACACGTGAAATCTAGGTTATTTTACTAGCAATTGTCACCACAATAAATTTAAAAAGAAAAGAAAAGAAAAGAAAAGAAAGCAACATACATACAGAGAACATTTTGTTGCTTGCCAGCTGGAAGGGGGTTCGTGAAGTGGGTTAAAAGGGGAGAGATTAAAAAGTACAAATTGGTAGTTACAAACTAGTCATGGAGATCCAGGGTATAGTATAAGGAATATATTAATAATATTGTAATAGCAACGCATGGCATCAGATGAGTACTCGATAATTTAGGGTGATAGATGGGAGAGGAGTTAGGAGCAGGGTGCAAAAGGTGAAGGTAGTAAGAAGTACAAATTGGTAGTTCCTAAATAGTCATGGGGATGTAATGTAAAGCATAGGGAATATAGTTAATACTGTCACAATAACTATGTCTAGTGCCAAGTGGGTGCTGCACGAGTCAGGGGGATCACTTTCGTAAATTACGTAAATTCTATCCACTGTGCTGTACACATGAAATTAATGTAAAATAATATTAAATGTCAAAAAAGCGAAAAATTTGTAAGCATACCCAAAACTGATTAAGCTTATACCAAAATAATGAGGGACTATAGATTCCTAGGGGAAGAAATTAGGATCACGACAGAATTATCAGCCACCATAAGCTCTACCGTGTAAATCGAAAGTTTAATTACGACAGGTTTCAACGAATTCGATCAATAGCCCTCACTTCTCTAGAAGACTCTCATCTCAGGATTCCCCCCAGGTGAGATATTACCGGGGTTAAGATATTTGATTCACACAATGTTGAGAGGAAGCATCTGGACTGGGAAGAAAGGGTAGTTCCAGCTGACAAGCCTTCCAACAAGATAAGGGGTGTACTTGTGAAAGGAATTTCAGAACACTTCCATAGGTCAGGTCAGGTCAGGTCAGGTCCCAAGGAATAGGAAGTTATTCAAAAGAGCAAACAAACATGGAAAGGCGAATAGCGGACAATGTGAAGCTTATGAAAAACTTATGCATTCTGAGAGAAAAGCAGGACAAAGTATGCTGGTCAGCATCCTAAGGGTGAGGAGCTGCCAAGATCTGAAAATAACGCTACGCTCACAGTAACAGTGGTAAGAATCCCCGTAAAATGTACAAGATGAGCCGATCCATAGCAAGTCATGGTTTATGAGTGTGTGGTTGAGGGCGCTGTCTATGAGGGACTCGAGGGGAAAAAGGAACGTACAGAAGACCTCAGTAAGGGGGTGAGGGCTGCCACTGTAGATGAGGGAATGTGGTTTGAAGCACTGGGATGTAGGGAGCTGAGAGCATTTAAAAAGAGGAATAGAAAAGGGTCAAGGACTGACTATCAGGGCTGCTGTTTAGAAAAGAGTTGGGCTGAGAAGACCACAGAAAGGGTGTGGGCATCCTCATCAGTTGCTGCGAAGAAGTAAAGCAGGATAAGGACTAAAGAAGGAGATGACCCTGAAAACTGTTTTAGCGCAGTCATAAGGGCAGAAAGTCAGATTCTTCTGTAAAAGAAGAGAATAAGTGGCGAAAATATGGACCTGGGGATGAGGCCACACATTAAAGAGGGTTAGAGTCCAAGGAGAAAAACAGGATGACAGAAAAAGTCACAGGAATCAAGAAACAGTTTTGTTTTCATATAACATAGAGGAGATGAACTTTAGTTAAAGAGAAAAATATTTACTAGAAACGGAGAAATTGAAACCTATGGAAGAACGCTTACAGAGAATGAGAGTCTTCATCTGATGCTCATGTCAGATGATCACAATAATGTAAGGTGGACTGCAGGGAAGTTTCAGTGATTATCGTAGAAAAATGTGATTCCATAAACCTTGGAAAATCTTGAGCTGTAGATGAAAATGTCTCTGGGGGCATTTCTACAAACCGAAATGTAAATAAGCCACTATTTAAATCAGGTTTAACACTTAGTATTTTTACATGTGTAAACCTCTGTTTTTAAGAAAGTTTGGCAATTTAAATTCCAGGAAACCAATGATGACACTGTAAAATCAATTTGAGCTGTTTTAAGAAAAGTCATTGTTTTTGAAATCTGTGCTTACTGGCATCAGGTTTATAAACTACATTTTATACACCTGTCTACACATATTACTAATGAACTCATGAGGAATAATCTTTTAGAGAAAGAAAAGTGAATCTCTAGATTTTCAAAACTAACTTTCTTTAAAAATGTTTTTCAAAGTCTCAGGATGGAAAGAAACAATTAGAGTACTATAAGAAGTTAACAGAATCTCTGCAATATGATTTGAATCAACAAAAGAAGACAAATGATGGATTAGAGAAAGAGGTTACCAGGTAAGGTTTTGATATTTCAGATCATGTCAACCATTAATTACTATTTAACTATAACTCTTCCTTGATGAAAACCTAAGTACAAATGTATTTCATATCTGTAATTTTCATAGTTAAACACATTATCCTACTTAAAAATTTACTTCAGAAACTCACAGCACAATCAAACTTGTGTGAATGCCAAAATGTTATACCTACTCTTTAATGATTCCTGTAACTATAATGACAGTGTCTTTTGCATATACTGTCAACTGCGCTCTTCCTGGTCTCCCTTGAATCTTTATTTCTGCAAGATGTCTTTGCTCTCTTTGGTAATCTTTCCTTCTTTAATAGTGTTCTTCCCTTCGGCATTCTAACAGTTTAATGTCTAAAAACCTATCTGTGGTTTTGTTTAACATCATCAGAAGTGTTATTGATTTGGCTTCTGTGTTCTTTCTACTTTTTTCAGTTATAAAACATGTCATACATACCAAACCAGATGTATAACCTAAAGAAGAATGAGATGAGTAATCGTCTCACTCAGATAATAATGGAAGTTTCCCAACATCTGGGAAGCCCGCACGTGGCGTGCCCTTGCTGCAAACTGAATGAAGTTTTTCTCTGATTCTCCTCAGTGTTTTTTTTCCCTCATGTCACTGTCTTTCTCTGCATTGTTTTGGATTCTTCTCATTTTATTAAATTGTGCTAGCAAAGATCTCTTCTTAAAACAGACTTGAAGAGACTGTTACACCTTATCTCTCCAGTGTCCTTTCTTCTAAAGCCCTGCCCTTTCCTTTCCACTCTGACCAGATTTTTCCTTCCGGTTTCTCTTTCTATTTTGAATGATTTCTTTTCTTCCTGTAGACTGTGGTCAGTAGGCTCCGAATGGTATTTTTCTGTCTTTTCGAAACACCCACATATATTATACTTTCCTTCTTCACCTTTGATACTGATCTCTGCTTTATAGCTGATATTTAATAATAGGGTAACGTTTGATACTAACAATCTTAAGTGGATGTTAATAATACTTTTATTATAAGAACCTTACATTGTTGCAATATTCAGTCTGTATCATATGTATCACAATTGTTTTGTGTTACTCATTTAAGATTATAATTTAATAAGTATGCTCTCAAACTATTATACTGGAATAAATAGGAGAGGTTCATAATTTATAGGTTTGTTTATTTTGTATGATAGACATAATCTCTCTTTAAATAATTATTAAATATTTGTCTTAAAGAATTTGACTTACTCATTTTCTACAATTCTGCAGACTGAAGACACTCTTGCAGAATACAAGGATGCTACATGACAATCAAAATGGAGAGGTTAGTGTCCTTGGAGATTTAGAACCCAATCAATCTGAAATGGATATTCAGAAAAATAGGTTAAAACAGAAGGTAATTTATAATCCGTTTGGAACCCAGAAATCACTTAATTTGGGGAAATATAAACCACTCAATGCTTTTAGCAGTATGATATAGCTTTTTCCTTAATTTCATAGACAGAAGCAATGAAAAAGACCGCTATTTTTCTATATAATTTTTCTTTAAAAGGGCATTCTGTTACCTCTCCTATGTCTCAACCCTGGCTAGTTATCTAAAGCCAAGAAGGACACTGTTGCATGACCCCCAAAGCACTGGCTCCAAATCAGCGCCTTTCTTTCTTTCTCTCTCTCTCTCTCTCTCTCTCTCTCTCTCTCTCTCTCTCTCTCTCTCTCTCTCTCTTTCTTTCTTTCTTTCTTTCTTTCTTTCTTTCTTTCTTTTTCTTCCTTCCTTTCTTCCTTTCTTCCTTTCTTCCTTCCTTCCTTCCTTCCTTCCTTCCTTCCTTCCGTCCTTCCGTCCTTCCGTCCTTCCTTCCTCTCCCTTCCCTTCCCTTCCCTTCTGTCTTTCTGTCTTCCTTCCTTCCTTCCTTCCTTCCTTCCTTCCTTCCTTCCTTCCTTCCGTTCATTCGTAACAGCTTGATTGAGATATAATGAACATAGCATGCAGTTCACTCATTTAAACTGTCCAGTGCAGTGCTTTTAGTGTGTTCAAAGCTTTATGTAGTCGTCATCACAATCAGTTTTAGAACATTTTCATCACCCTGGAAAGTATCCTTGTACCTGTAAGCCCTCACTGTGTGCCAGTCTGCCCTTCCCACTCTTCCTAGCCCTAGGGAACCACTAGTGTACTCTCTGCTCCATATTGTGGTTTTGATTTATTTTTTTCTGATGACTAATGATGCTGAGCAATTTTTTCCCATGCTTATTATCCATTTGTATAGCTTCTTTAAAGAATTGATTATTCAATTCCATTGCCCATTAAAATTGCATCGTCTTTTTCTTGTTGAATTGTAAGAATTCTTTATGTATCCTAGATACCAAATGCTTATCACATATTGGATTTCCAAATATTTCTCCCTTTCATTAGCTTGCCTTTTTAGTTTTTCAATGGTGTCCTTTAAAGCATAGAATTTTTCTATTTTAATAAAGTCCAGTTAATCTACTTTTGTTTGGTGCTGTCATATCTAAGACACAATGCCAATTCCAGTCATGAAGACATGAAGCTTCTTCTAAGCTTTTATAGTTTTCGCTTTTACATTTTGAAATATTTTTTATATATGTTATGATGTAGAGGTTTAATTTTTTCTTTTGCATGTGGATATCCAGTTGACCCAGTATCGTTTGTTCAAAAGACTATTCATGTCCAGTTGGAATTTTCGGCACCCTTGTCAAAAATCACTTAGCTATATATAAGTGGGTTAATTTTTGGATCATCTATTCCAACTCATTGATCTATAGATCTGTCCTTATTCCATTACTGAATCAAATGTTATGAGAACTCTTTCCCAGTCATCTTGGATATTACAGGATATCTTATGGAATAATACAATGTCAGTGTAGTGGAATATCTTTAATTCCACTTCTGTGGAGATGTTTTGCTTCTTGATGGAGCCTGTGGCCTGCTTATGCCTTGGTGACTCTATGACATGATGGGATATTAGGCTTACAAAGTCGACTCATTCCTTTTATTTCCTTCATTCAAAACATTAGTCTTTAACCCAGTGCCTCCCCCTTCACTTCCATTTCCATCAAATGACAGTAGTAAGATCTGCTTACTTGGTGGACCACTTTCTTCAGTTTGTCTATCTCCTAATCCATAGCCTCTTCCATAGACTTCACTGTCTAGGAAGGAGAAGATGAAACCTGGACAGTCTGCATTCCTCTTTGGAAATCTCTCTAATCTGTCATCTTGCAATTGAAAAGTAGATTCTGTTTAACCTGGTTCTTTTCTAAAACACTGGTGCCAATCTTGTTCTTGGCATAGATCCTACATTCTCAGAAACGCAGTTCCCTGTATCTACTTCTTTTCCTTAAATAGGGATGCATAGTTGTACCATTAGCTTCATATATAAAGAATGGAACAAATATTTCATCCCATCCAAAGAAAATATGTCGAGAGTACAGCTGTTAAAAATCAGGAAGAAATCAATCAATCAGAAACAAATAATAGATTAGTGATGTGAATCAGAAAATTTCAAAGCCTATTTGTATGATACGGAGAAGCATTGTGGTATAAGATACAGAAGACATTGTCTTCCCTTCCCATACAAACAAGCTTGAAGTAAGGTAGAATAGAAATTGTATTTAAACAGTGCCAGAGGAGACTATGATTGTTTTATTACTGAGATTAAAAATGATTCCATAATGCTCTCTCTTTCCTCACCAAGGGTAAGGAAATGAAGATTGAGTACTAGATTGAGGACTAAATAGTCAAAGCTGCCGATCTCTTAGAATTTTAGGGAATGGAAATCAGGAAAAAGGTTTGATTTTAGCTATTAAGTGGCTATTTCTAGTTTTTCAACTATCATACTACAAATCATATGTCTCCTTGCCAGTCTTCCTTATCCCGTAAGTTGAGGGAAGCTTCTAAAGATGCATACCTGCCTCGCTCTCATTGAAGGGAACCCTGAGACATCTTCTTGTGTCTTCTTTGTATTCACTGCTTCTTCTCATTAGCATTGTGTGCCATTAATAAGTCAATCGCCACATTTCTTAGATTCCACTATAAAGGAGACTAAAGGCATACCTCGGAGATATCGAAGGTTTGGTTTTGACCATGGCAATAGAGCTAGTAACCCAATAAAGTGAATCACAAGAATTGTGCATATAAATTTATCCTTACGCTAGTCTGTAGTCTATTAAGTGCGTGGCGGCATTATGTCTAAACAAACAGTGTACATACCTTAATTAGAAAGTACTTTATTGCTAAAAAATGCCAAACATAATCCAAGTTTGACAGAAAAGTGGTGTTCATATACTTGGTGAATGCATGATTGTTACAAGCTTTCAATTTGTAAAACATAATAATAATAATAATAATAATAGTTGCAAAACACAATAAAGCAAAGTGCAATAAAAGAAGATATGTCTGTAATTTATACTCTATAAGTTATGTTACTTATTATCTCTTTTTTTAATCCAATAGATGTATCTAGTTTTTTCCTTAACTCCCCAATGGAGTGGCTGAAATAAACCACAGTTATTTGGTTCACAAATCCATACTTAAGAAGAGTGTGGCCAGGGCCGTCTGTCTCTGTTCCCCTCAGCTTCAACTGGGACAGCTCCATGGCTGGTGGCTGGAATCATTTGAAAGTCTGTTCAGCAATGTGTCCGGTTGTAGGTGCCTACTGTTGGTCAGCACTATAGCTGGGGCAGACAGCAGGGACACCCACACCTGAACAGCCGGCTTGCATTGTGGCCCGAGCCTCCCCACAACATGCGGCTGGGTTCCAAGGTTCAGATCCTCAGAGACATAACCAACAGGAGCTGTGTTGCCCTTTGTGAAGGAGTCTTGGAATTCACACGGAATCTCTTTCAACATATTCTGTTCATTAGGAGCAAGGCACTAATGTTGACCCATATTCCACTGTGTGTATGCAATGAATATTTCAAAATTTACGGACACATTTAAAAACCAGCTTGATCTATCCACTGTCCACAATTCTTTATATTCCTCCCACATGGAAAATACACTCATCCCCACACAATACTCCCCACAAGTCTCAAGTTTATGGCATCAGGCTCAGGTTCGAGTCTAAGATTTTACCATGTGAGTCTGGTGCAAATGGGGATGAAGGGCCTGGTTTTTGGTTTCTAGGATAAAGCCCCTTGAGGACAATTCCTTTCAGTATGAAAACATGAGAATGGAAGGGACAAGTTACCTACCACCCACACACCCAACATTCTGCTCGACTGCTGAAGTTTCCCCTGCAGAAATGGAAAGTGGAAGGCACCTTAGTCCATAGCAATTCTGAAATACAGCCTGATGTGTGCTGTCCGTTCTTGGATTAGGACTTAGTCGTAACCTTGCCAGGGCCTCTCCATGGCCCTTTGCTGTGCCCTGTGAGCTCTTTGTTCTGTGCTTTTCATAAGAAATGACCTGTGCTTGCAGCTCTTTCCTCAGCATCATTCCTCCACGCGAATGCCTAAGCCCCACAGGCCTCCTCTTAGTTTTCACTCTCTCGGTTTTTGTTAGGAGCCTCCCCCGGCGGGCACGATGCCGAGGAAGCAGTGACCCCGAGAGAGGCGGGAGCGCGCGCGCGGGGTGATCCGGGCCGGGGGCGGGTAGGGGTTGGGCGAGGCGGTGGCTCCTTCTCTATCTACCCTGGAAGCTGTTCCCGCAGACCCCTTCCCTGCCATCCTGAGCCAGTAGGGGAGTGGGTGGCGAGGGGTGGGGCGTCCCCTCCTGTGGGAGGGTTTCCAGTTCCCGGCGGATCCTCACCTGGTGGGAAAGGGCCGCGAGGGCGGCCATCCCTGAGCGCCCTTCCCCCCTCTGCACCGGCCTGGCTGGCGGCAGGTGACTTTCCTCTGTAGGTCGCAAACGTGGTTTAAAGTGATACCCTCCCGCGGGTTGGGAATCACTGTGCAGCTAGTGCCTCATTACAAGGGAAGTGGTTCAGGGTACACCTTTGGGAGACGTGAAAAACTGAAAACTACTCTAGCTTTAGGAAACGGCCCAGGAACACTGGAGAACAAATGACTTCTCTCAGGTGGTGGAATACTGAACAGCCACCTGAAAGGAATCTTCATAAACCGTTGTGTCTAGTACGTGTGTGTGTGTGTGTGTGTGTGTAAATGTGTATATACATACTTTTATACTTGTATTTAGACAGAGAATGTGAATGTTTCATGAGGCTGAGGAATTGCTTTTACTGTTGGAGATGTGTAAGCTGGAGACAATAAACATGGAACAGAGAAAATGAAACCAGGTTCGTCTGCCTCCTCCACCAGGAAAACTGTTGTACGGAAATGTGTGCCACAGACATATTTAAGGAAAACCAAAGCTGTAGGCCCGTAAGGTGGTGGTAGGACATGGAAAGCCTGAGATCTGGTTCAGCAAGTGGCAATGTGAACGGCAAACCCCCCTTGCTCTTTGTCTAGGGGCCAGGCTAACCCTCAGGCCCTGCCCAGTCTGTAGTCAGCTGGGAGACCCTGAGGAGGCCGGGCCAGGGACCGCCCTGGAATGGACTACCCTGGAGAGAGGAGACAATGATTAGAGTCTTTGGGATGAAAGATCCGCTTTTCTGCTGGGACGGTTTCAGTAGTTCTTTAGATATTGTGAACAGCATTATAAAAGTAGTGTCTTTTTGTAATTGACCTCAGGTTGCATCTTATGCTATGGAATCCAAATAAACCCTCCAAAAACCAAAAGAAACTTATTGTTGAAAGGATCTGGTCATTGTATTTATTACCTTACTGTGGAAGCCCTACCTTTACGTAGATCTCCGAGCCCTGCTTCTTGTGAGTTTTCTAGATACTTGAACTGTGTGATATGTTCTTTGGAATCTATGAAACAGTAAATACAAAGGAAAAGGAAAAAGTAAACTTTGTTTTTTGAAAATAACATCTATTTCATTCAGAAAAAAAATGTATTAAAAGTTTTCATTGTTTTCTCTTTGATGTGCATGAGGATTGAATAACAGAATATATGTTATGAAATGATGTCCAGATACCTTTGCATTAAGTTGGTGCAAAAGTAATTGTGGTTTAAAAGGTTAAAAATGAATGCGAAAACCTCAATTACTTTTGCACCAACCTAATAGTAATATAAAAAACAGTACTGATTTTCAAGGTAAGTTTTAAAAGTTGAATTTAAGAATCTGGAAGTGAATGCCGTAGAACTGTAGTAAAACTCGTAATACTAGCGTGTGGGTTTGTCACCTACACAGCAGGAAGTGTTTCACTAGTGTTAGACTTTAAAATACCTTGTTAAACTATATTTTCTTTTCATTTCAACAAACATTTCCTGAGGGCCTGCTGTGTGCCAGTCTCTGGGAAGAATGAAATAGAGATCTTGGCCTAAGTTGGACAGGAAGATGGACGGGCATGGGGTGAACACTTTGCAGAAAAGGGCCAGGGAGGTGGAACACAGGTGGAACGTGCTATTGGGCACACAGAGGAAAGAACGGGACATCTACTTGAGCTGGACATTGAACTGTCCAGTGGCTGTTTGTCAGGGCAAAAGGGGGCCATTCATTTGAAGCACAGGGCAGAACACAGATACAAGGGCATAGAAGCAAGAGTGCAGGGAACTGTGAGCTCTGTAATGTCCTCTGGGTGTGAGTGGCATGGCGACAGGAGATGATATTGGTGACTAAGTGACAGACAGATCCTGAAAGGCCCTATTTGTCTCTCAGGAAGGAGCTGGACCTCTGTCTTGTATGGGAAGGGTTTTAAGCAGCCAGATGAGCTCATGTTGGGGAAAAAACAGTGGGCTGAGAGGGAACGATCTGAGAGTCAGACTGTGTAGGAGGCTATGAAATTTCATTCAGCAAGTATTTGTTGGACCCCCAAATATACCAGGTAATGTTCTAGGTGCTGTGGACAAAATAGGCAGAAATCCTGTACTCTGTAGAGTGCAACGTTGATATCTATAGTCCAGACAATACAAGAAGGGTCTGACCTAAGCTGGCGAGGATGGAGAGGGGGTGGAAGTGACAGCCTTTGGTGACCCTTTAGTGACCCATTAGACTTAGAGGAAGAGGAAATGGGAAGAATCAAACACAACTCCCAGGTTTCTGCCTGGATGATGAGGTGAAATCTATTTCCATTTTCCGTATATTAGCCAATTACAAAATCAGAATACCATTTCTGGCATAAAAGATGAGCGTTGTTTTTATCCCCCTAGAAGGATACGTACTTAGAGTTATTTCCCCAGGATGGGGATGGGTTTAGTTGATGCAGTCTTGGAATGTTGTAGTCACACAACAGCCTAGCCAACTGTCACCCCGTGTCTTTCCTTAAGGAAAGAAGAGTCTGTGAGACTGTGCCTTTCTGGGACTTTGTTCCATCCTCAAGTTTACACCTTAGGTCTCTCTGTCTGGTCCCCAAAAGAAGGTTTGCAGCCAAAGACGGGTAAGATATCTCACAGGAGATACAACCTAAGCCAGGCGGAACCGAGTGGGGACCCCCAATGAGCTGCCTTAGAAAAATATGGGAAGGGGCCTTGCCTCCCCTTCCCCCTGCCTGGGAAAAGCTGTTGCCGGCTCTGGCTTTTCCCTGGCACCTGTTTGTGAGAGAAGTTACAAAAACAATAAAGATCAGTTCTCTCCACTTAGCTCAAGGGCACTGTTACAAAATAACCTTAATTAGGACATTGTGGGACCTTGTGCTTCAGCTGTTGACTGACAAAGGGTACATACCTTAATTAGGACATTGTGGGACCTTGTGCTTCAGCTGTTGACTGACAAAGGGTACATACCTTAATTAGGACATTGTGGGACCTTGTGCTTCAGCTGTTGACTGACAATGGGTGATTGAGATAAATGTTTTTCTGTTATGATGTGTGAGTTTCAGAGACTGTGTAAGAAACAAGGTTGGTTTCTCTTGTTTTTGTATACCTATTCAATAAAACCCCCCAGTAGGCCTTATTCTGGGCTCCAGTCCTCTGAGACTGAGAGACCCCTGGCCTTCAGAGAGATTTAACTGCATTAAGTCTCTGTTTGTTTCTTTCTTAAAAACTTAACCCAAACCGCCCCTTCTCGCACCCTCACTGCCCCTGTTGCACTGGATGCGACAGGATGTCACTCAGCTTCCTTGTGAACCCAAACCGGAATTTGCCAATAACCAGCTTTTGTCTCCGATCACCAAATAGGTTTTCACTGTTTAAAATTTCTTCATTCACATGGGGATTGAACCTATGAATACTTAATCAGCAAATTTGGAGAATCAACCACAACAGTGTAGGGTTAGACTTATTCTGTATTATTGTGCTTCCCCGAAAATAAGACCTAGCCGGACAATTAGCTCTAAAGCGTCTTGTGGAGCAAAAATTAATATAAGACAGGTATTATGTTAGATAAGACTGGGTCTTATAGTAAAATAAGACCGGGTCTTATATTAATTTTTGCTCCGCAAGATGCATTAGAGTTGATTGCCCGGCCAGGTTTTATTTTTGGGGAAACAACGGTATTCCCACTGGTCCAATGTCTAGTGGGTGGAAGTCAGTATAAGGCAGATTTAAGTTCAATACAAAATGACTTTCTGACAATCAGAACCATCCTGTAATATAATGGGCAGTTGCCTGCTAAGGTCATTGCTCATAGTTTCTGTCATTGAAGTCATTTACGCCTGGTCTATATGACCATCTGCCGCAAAAGCCAGACAAGACTTATTTTTTCTTATTTTTCTTTTGTTCAAGACCAGGGTTAAATGTCTGATCCGCCATCTTGGGCCGCCAGAGCCAGAATAAGGAGTTGGACTGGATCATTTTAAAGCCCAACTCAGGGATGAGATTTAAGCTCATGCCTACAAAGTCAAGCCATTGCTATAACTACAAGTAGTTAAGCAATTCCAGAATTTATCATTCTGGAGTTAAGAATGATAAAAAATATATAATTGGGAATTCAAATAGTGGATCTGGGAATAAAATCCCCGAGATTTTGCTTTTGATCTTTGGACCTTCTATGTAGCTCTCTTTCTTCCTCATCAGGGAAATCTTGACAAATCCCGGGTTAAATTAATTCAGCCTTCTGTAGTTAAATATCACCTTTGCTTGTAAATGACACATTTCAGATCCACATTAGTTGGACTTTTATGGAAAAATCTGGAATCAGGTAGAACCTTGGAATAAATGGCTTAGTGCCAATTTCCATAACCTTTGAAAATGCGTTCAACGATGTATAATACATCTGTTTCATTGAAAGTAGCTCAAGGTGTTGTCAAAAACAGGGTAAGTACTCAGCTTCTTCTAAGTGGCATTCTAGCAAGAGACCTTTCACATATGCACTGTACTGTGATAATTCATAATGAGGCCCCTTGAAATATTCTAAAATCATAAAGTTCTCTTTGAGTCACCACAAGTCAGTTAAATTGCTGTTAGTAATATTTTGGTACTAATTTACATGCTTATCATTTTGGTATTTACATACTTATATTCAGCATACAGGCTAACTGTTTATTTACTGTGACATCTGCATTACCAAATAAGTTTTCCTAACAGTGCTGAATAGCAAAGGCTTTACTATAACTAGGATAGGCATGTGTATTATTAGTGTGAGAGGGTGCATGTGTTGAATGGTATGGGTTGGACTGTGACCTTATTAGAAGCTTAAGAACACTTTTTGAGCTGAAAAGTACTGTAATGACCATTTGCTAGATAAGTCACATTTGCTAACCATCACAAGAGGTCAGGTGACATCTGGAGGTCACACATCTGGTTATTGGCACCCAGTGTTTATTCTACTGTCTCCCTTAGTATAACGCTATTTTTTTCCTGGTGTCCTTATAAAATCTGGGCAACCTGGAAAAGTGAGAAGCACCAATGTAATAATTAGAACCTGTTTAACTTCTTTGTGGTGTGTCTGAAGACTTGGTAGAGGCATAAAGGATAGTCAAAGAGGAAAAATATCTGGGTGGTTTTCTTTCCTCCCTCTCCCCTCCCCTCTCCTTTCCTTCTCTTTCCCCTCTCTTGGAAAAACTATTAAGGAGAAATGTGTGCATATAATAAAATGGAACGAAACACATTTGTGGATACCTGCTTAGGTACTTTTTCAAAAAATCTGTAAAATATTTCCATTTACTTTTTCGAAGTGTAGTGTAATCACCGAATACCTGAGGAAATCTAATGTGGACAAGTAAATGATACACGTTACAAGGATTTTATCTTTAGGTCTATTACCTAGAATTTTAGTATTCCTCTGCAAAATTGATGGGAACACCGATACTAAGTAAAAACCCATTTTATGAAATGTTAGCACCAACATCATTCTGTATAAAACTGAATTTTACAGAGAGCCAGAAACTGGCTTTATTCAAATTATTTTTGTCCAAATTATTTTATGCAAAATAATCCAGATTATTTTATTGTGGAAAACAAAAGCAGTTCGTTCTCGTCCCCTGATACTATCAGAGAGCACACGTCAGCAGTATCCTCTTTGCTAAACGAATTGGGATATGGGGCACATTGGTGACTTCAACGGCTCACACTTGAATATTGTACTTTATCAGTGTTTTTTTACTTCCCAACATTGCCATCTTCATTAAAGAATCTCATGAGAATGCCTTTCCTTGTGCTAGCTGCCCTAGGGAGACGTCACACAGGTGACACTGTTGGGGGCCTGCTGTCCCATCAGTAGTAGCTCCATCTCTGATTTCCTACAAGTACCTTTAGACCAAAGGCAGGTCGCCGGTCTCTTGGTTCCAGGGGACCCCCAGAGAGCCCAGGTGCCGCCTCCTGTTGGATCGGGAGGAAGTACCGCCCTGCATTAGTGTGTTTGGTTGCCTTTTCTTGTATGGGCACTGGGAGAGCACTCTTAGTCGTGATGATGCAGTGAGACATCAGAGAGTGGACTTCTCTCTCCTCGTCTTCACTGACTGCAGGGTTTCGTGAAAAGGCTTATCATCTTCTTCATGAAATGTGTAAAAGAAAATGTTTGCCTGTAGCATGTAGCCAGTGATGAGAAGAGAGTTCTGTTTGCCCAAGTGATAGGCCCTACAGAGGTGGAGTTGGGATACACTTGTCTCTTATTGACGTCAGCTTTGCCCCTGCTAGAGGTTAATGGTATGCTTAAAACAGTCTCAGAACATGCAATAACTAGGCGAGATTTCTTAGTCTTTTTAGTGTGCTTTGCAAAATGATCCAATATTGAAGCCTAAATATTCAGTCATCCCTTTATGGTCCTATAGGTCTGGGTTTGGAGTCATCCTTGCTACTTGGGTGTGCCTCTTCGTAAGTGACCTTGGAAGAGCTATAAAACCTCAGTGAACTCAGCTCTGTCACCTGTAAAATAAATGTAATTGAGTTTCCGTGAGGATTAGAAACTGACGTGTCTGATGCAGTGATTTGGGACATAGTGAGCATCCGAAATGTGTTAGTTCTCCCTTTCTTCTTAGCCCAAAATACAAGAAATAAAATATGGAGATTAACAGCTTATTGAAATATACTTAACATACCATGCAATTCACCCACAATGTGGAGACTCGAATGGAATGATGTGCATGGGAAAATCAGCTTATTGATGCTTTGCCCATATCCACAGATATACATATATTTACATACATACATACATACATATATATATATATATGGAAATCCTCTTGAATGACTCTTGCTAAGATTCCTGATCATCATGATGCCGTGCCCTTTTGCCCTTTTTTCCCTCCTCCATTTCCCAGCTCCTCACTGTACCCCTTTACACACCCATATGCACAGGCATCCAAGTGCACACACATACACACTGAGCTAGGATAGCCTTTGTTTAAAAGAGTCAAAAAATATTCAAAATATGATGGGAGGGAAAGTAGGCAACTTTTGGAATACATATTAGCAATTGCTAATGGATTTGGGGTGATTCATGGGGAGCCCTTGCAGAGGACGGACAGCTATATTTTCTGTTTGTAACTTTTCCATAGGATCTGTTGCCATGTCCCACCAACAGCTTAACTGCCTAACTGAAAAGGGGGACAGCCACAACGAAACCACAGGAAATGGACCCCCCAATCTGGCTCACCCAAACCTGGACACATTCACCCCAGAGGAGCTGCTGCGGCAAATGAAGGAGCTGCTGATGGAGAACCATCAGCTGAAAGGTAAGCAACACCTGGCCCCCGTGTTTCTCCATTCACCCTGGAACTTCCTGAATATAATACCCTTTGTAATAAGGCTTGTTGGTGAAATCCCTGCTCTCTGTCTGGTTCCCAAGGAGCAGAAAGAGCACAGAATTAAGCTTTCAGTAAGGCTAAAGCTGCTTTCATTGTTTACTTTTGGGTGAAGGTAAGAATAAAATGTATTTTATGTGTCTCAGGGAAATGGCATAATGACATTTAGTTAATTTGAAAGGAAACAGAACGAAAGAAGGCTGCTATTATTGTAGAGTTAGTCCTAAATATCATTACTTTGTTAAGAGGAAGCATTCTAATATCTCAAGCCATGGCTTTTGGCAGGACCTGTGTTTGAATCTGGTTAGTCTTTGTAGTTATACACAGGTACTTGTGCTATATGGAGGTAACCAAATCAATTTTATTTTCTTGAGTCTTATGAGGACTAGAAATACCCTTAGACCCGCTGGTCCTGTCTGAAAACAAAAGCCCCTCATCTTGCTACAGTCTTCTTCTGGCTGACCCTTAGGCCCAGGCCCAACATGGCATCTTTAGATCCAGAGCCTCCTGGTGAAGGGGTCTGAGGGGCAGTGAGATTCATGAAGTCAGGTTCAGTCCCCTGGTGTGTGACACCCTCACTCTGAACCCCATACAGAAGCCATGAAGCTAAATAACCAAGCTATGAAAGGACGATTTGAGGAGCTTTCAGCCTGGACAGAGAAATGGAAAGAAGAACGCCTGTTATTTGAGATCCAGAGCAAAGAAGCCAAAGAACGCCTAATGGCCTTGAGTCATGAAAATGAAAAATTGAAGGAAGAACTTGGAAAACTAAAAGGGGAAAACAGAAATGTCATTCCAGGTGAGCAGACTGATTGGCTGTGATTTTATTTTACTAATATTTGTAGTATCTTATTTGTAGAACCTTATTTGTCTGGACTTCTAGATCAAAGCCTTTCATGGTTCAGGTTAGACAGATGTTTTGCATTACCTTGAAAGAAGTGTTCTTGCCGAGAAGATTGGTTGCAGTTTTAAGGGCCATGAATAATCACTGTTGGGGGAAAGAAATTTGTAAAGCTTTGACCGTATTGATTATAGTCAAAAGAATGTTGCAGTTATAAACTAACATTTTGTATTCATTACAGACAGTGCAGAAGGACCTCTACCTAGAACCATCCAAGTGTGTTTTTAGTGTGTGTCTGTGATATAACATTGCATTTTAAGAAATCTATTACTCAGAAGTGTTACTTGTTGACCTTGTCCTTCCTCTCTGTCTAAGATAGATTCATCACTTTTCATTGTACATTTACTTCTGAAAGATGGTTTAAGAAATGTCATCTTGTGATAGAAGATTATACAGGGTTGCCGTGTTTTCATTGACCCAAAGAACCTGGGAAATACGCTCACAGCCAAGAGTGGGTATCAAAGATGTTAGTGAAAAACAAAGCAGAGCAGATGTGCAGCCTCTGCCTGGTTGCTCGCGCTCACTGGGTATTATTTGTTTACATGGACACAACTGCTGTTCATTTTCTTCCAAACCTGGATCTTAACTCTTTGGAGGACAGAACACTGGGTTGATTCAGGGAGGACGTAACTCCAGATATCAGTGATCTTTCTTGAGACTTTACCTTGAACTTTGATGATCTCTAATTCCTTGAATGGGTAAAGAATGTGAACAGAGAAATAAAATGGAAAGAAAGTAATGAAAAGGGGATGGTATAGAATAATCTAAAGAATGAAAAGTTGTTTAGAAAAGTATCAGTTGGTATCAGTGATCTACTCATCAACTCGTGCTCGTGAGACAATGGAAACATTGAGCTTTAATACATTCATGTTAGTGTTGGAAATGTTTCACTGTGGATAAGGCTTACCACATCTGATGCTTCAACGTGTCTTCCAGTTGGAAGAGCATTAAGTCACGTTTGGGGGGAAATCGCTCATTGTCTGAATGTTTTTGAGGTGTAATACTCTGAAGAAATGATTACACCTGGGACATATGAGTAATTTTCTATTCTCTGGAAGAAAATGTCTTATATGGTTTTCCTCCCTTGGCTTTTGGGAGGTGAACTGACAGTTGGCTTCAGCCGGCTGGGACCTAGCACATTGAAGCCAAAAAGGAAGCTTCCAGAAGCAGTTTGAGATTGTCTGCCTGGAGGTTTTCTTACAGATCCCAGCATTGGAAGAAGTTGAGATGAGAAGTTGAAATTGTGGACAGCTTGTGTCAGTGTAGGCGATCTGTCGAAGTGAGCTACAAGCAGGACTCAGAAACGAGTCCTTGGGACACAAGACTTGGGTATTTGCGACAATGAGATACTTGGGGCTCTTTAATACCCTTGGTCATCAGCCTTCTCCCCCCCAAACTGTGCCTCCCGGGCTGACCCCTTGCCTCCCTTGAGGTGGTTTTTAGATTTAGGCGGTCATCTTCCTCACTTAGTAAAGCTCTCAAGGCCTGGGACTTGTCTCACTCATGCTGGCCCATGTTTGCCACTGTTCCCACAGGGGGGAATCCCCCCTCAGCATCAGGGCTTCTCAAGTGTTTTGTCCTACACAGGGAAGAGAGTTGGAAATTTCCTCTCGAGATCTGCCTTCCAATCCTCAGGGTGAGGCAGAGGCATTAATGGTTCTGTTTGATTTCACTGAATTATACTTTATATAATGTCTCTACAGAGTAGTTTTTAAATTTTAATTGCAGACTGCTAGGCGAAGGTCATTAGACAGGCTTTTCTTCTTGGATTATAGAATGGGATATCAACTGGGCACGTTGCTAGGACAGTAGGATGGAGATATTATCTAAATACAGAGAAAGACAGAGAAGTTGCTGTGTTTCACAAAGTCAATGGTAAGTGACTAAAAGTGAGGACAGTGTGACAAATGGTGGAATTGGGGCTGAGATCCTAGAAAATAAACCATGGGAGTTCTAGTCCAGGAAGTCAGTGAACAGACTCTCGGGGGTAAAATAGAGAGACATTTAAAGTGTTAGAGTACAAGGTGTCTATGGCCAAACAAATAGATTCATATTTTCTCAAAGGCATTTAAGAGATGCTCAGAATTGTGAAAAAGAAAATTAACCTGACAGTCGGAGGTTCTAGTGTCACGGCCTTATAGCCCTGGTCCTCAGACACTTGTTTAAAACTTCATTCCAGGAACATTCTTTTATAAGGAGACAGAAAAGTCAAATAAAGCTCTAAGCCTCTTCCTTTTTAAAAAAAATAAAACTCTATTTCCTACCTTCCTGCCAAGGTAGTTTTAAAAAATCCATTCCATAAAATGTTTTCTGACAGATCAGGTGGGTAAATGTGAAGATTCCTAATGATCCTATGTAGTCTTGCCTTCATCTGTTTGCTTCCTGGTTCCAGGCTCAGTGGTACCTTTCCTTGTATGTTTTCCTTCCTTTACATGTACGTTTCTTTGGTGTGAGTCATTACTAAGAGAGATGGCACAGGCTCTTAATCTTTCCTTGCAGACCTGACTCTTCCGTTTCACAAGGAGTTGCTTTGCTCAAAGTCCTGTGCTAGTTTCCCAGCAAGGAAATGCTGCAGATGAAGGAAGAGCATGATCTCGATGGTAGGAGGGGCACCTCCCTGCTGCAAGCTAATACCCGTCCATCAGTTTTTAACATTTCATGGACGAGCTGGTTTATGTTCCAGGCACATGCCCTTCTGATACTTTTTGGTTCCACTGTGAACCTTTGGGCCTGGTTACCATCCCTTAGGAAAGCTGTCACAGAGAGGGGTATGTGTGCGGTGCATGTCAGTTTTCTGATGTGTTGCCTCCTCTGACAATCTCAAGTGTACATATTTCTGGTGGTGCCATGCCCTCAAGAGTAGTGAAGGTTTCCTGAGGAGGAAATCAGAGAGGCCGAGAAGGTCAGAGCTGGAAGAGACCAGAGACCCTGTGTGTCATGTCTTTCTTTCTAACTCAGGTAAACTGAGGCTAAGACATTAAGTGAATGTGCTCATGGCAGCACGTACACTGATTAGCTGAGTGTGGAGTCGAGTCTGTTCTCCCTGCTCCCAAGTAAAACCTTGCCTCTAAACAGGGTCTTTCTTCCGACTTTGTCGTATGCAGTGATTGCATCTGGCTGAACACAACACGTACTTGATGTATTGGTGAAATATTAATGTTTATAGAGCCTGAAATTTAATTTTTTTTGAGCTTTCATACCAGCCTCTGAACTTTCAGTTTGCTTATTTCTCACCAGACTTACGTTTAGCATCTTAAAGCACCAACCCAGAGTATTATAGTATCCAGACTATATACCTGGGAGAATTTTGGACCTTTCATTGTGTTTTGCTGTTACTGTGCCAAGTGATGTCCTTGATGCTTTGGCTTCTAAGTGGACATGACAGGTATGGGGAGCGAGGGGGTGGGTGTGCACTTGTGGAGTAAAATAAAAAGCAAGAGGTTGAATTTTGGCAGCATTTTATCCTTATTTTCTGATATTCTGGACTAAAATTTGCAAGTCTACCATTGCCAAGGTCTGGTTGGTTATTTTCATAATATCAGATTATTCCAGCATGCTGAGGAAGCCTTTCTTTCATGAGGTTATTTTAATTTGCTATTATTTGAATACAGTAAAATGATATGAAAATGTTATGTCAAAATAAATTGCCAAGGACAAGCTGGAATATTCTGTTGTAAAGCATAGGTGACAAAGATGTTGAAAAACTGCCTTCCCAGTGGGTGTGGAGCACTTGAGTTTGAAAGCCAGGTTCTTAGTTTGATTAGTTAATTTGCTTTGTTCCTCGTCATTTCCAGGACCCCACTGGGGACCCCAAGGCAGTAGCAGAACAGGAAATGGAACAGCTAAAGACCCAGGTGGCGCGCCTTCAAGCTGAAAAGGCAGATCTGCTGGGCATTGTGTCTGAATTACAACTCAAGCTGAACTCAAAAGCACTCTGAAGACTCCTTTGTTGAAATTAGGATGGCTGTAAGTGTTTTGGCTTTGGTTTTGTTTTAAGCAAATTACAAAACCTCACCTGGACAGTTGATACAAATACCACCATTTCTTTTCAACACAGAGGAGCCAAGTAGTGGGAAAATTTCAGTGTAGCAAAGATAAATTGGCTCTTATTTCTTAAGTATCACATAATGCTTGTAAGGGTGATCATTGCTGAAATGGAAAAATATCGACTACCTTTTATGACAAAAGAGATCGTCCTTCTTTTTCCCAGTATGTCCTGACAACCGGCCTTCTCAGTATTTAACAACCGGTAAGTCAGTGATTAGTTGCCAAGACTAATGTTTTCTACGTGGGCATCAGGTTGACGAGTTCCTCCTAACTAAGGTCGGGCTGAAACCTAGAACTAAAATCCCTGATACCTGACATCCTGGCTTGATTTACATACTATGTAAGATACGATGAAAGCACATCCCAAGACTCAGCATGTGTTTTTCTCAAAGAAGTAAGTTAATCTTCATTTTCAATAATCACAAGAAATAGGGGTGTAGACAGTATAAAATTTATTCTGAAAAAATTAGGTGGTTTGTGGGGAGAGGGAACAGTAGATTTGTCTTTCTTTCATTGTTTGTCAAGTTTAATATGTCACGTAATTTGTGTTTTCTAAACAAACTTAAACTGACAGCCAGTAAGGAGAGGGGAAGTGTGTAAGAAGTGTGACCCAGGAGAATTGAGAAGCAGCAAGGAAATTCAACCCGAATTGGAAAATTCGCCCTAGAAAATGAAAATAAGCTGTAGTTCAAATGTAGGTCAAAACACTGTGGATGAGTGAGTGGTATGACAAAGGCTCTCCTTCAACCCTGCACCAAATGGCTCCTAACCCACTTACTTGCTGAGCCAGGAACTGAGCCTGTGCCCCAGTGAAGTCTGGCAATTTCTAAGATACCAATATTGTTTGTTTTACTTTTTATCACCACTAAGTTCTTTTTTAAAAACCAGTTTTGCTGTCACACAGTTTAAGAATCGGTTGTTCCAGAACTCTGTATAGAAAAACTGCAGCTCCTGGGCCACGCCCCACCTGCTTCCTGATTCCCCAGATAACCACTTTCAACAAATTTAGCTGGTTCTTTCCATATTTACCTCCACATATCAGGCTTAAATTGCCCCTTAAAATATCCCCCCTGTTTTCAACATAGTTTATTGATCTCCCACTATGAAGGATGAATATTTAACTGTCTTTCATCCCCATCATCGTCATCACACACACATGCTAGACTCACTAAGATAAAAAGAGAGAAGACACTAATTAACAAAATCAGAAATGAAAAAGGGGAAGTTATCATGGGTGCAAATAGAAAGGATCATCCGAGAATACTATGAAAGACTGTATGCCACCAAATCCAATAACCTAGAAGAAATGGACAAGTTCTTACATACATACATATAGCCTTCCTAGGCTGAACCATGAAGAACTGGAAAATCTAAACAGACCGATCACCAGTAACGAAATTGAACCAGTCTTCCAAAACCTTCCCAAAAACAAAAGTCCGGGACCAGATGGCTTCACCAGTGAGTTCTACCAAACCTTCAAAGAGGATCTAATACCAATCCTGCTCAAACTCTTCCAAAAAATTGAAGAAGAGACAGTACTCCCTAACTCATTTTATGTGGCCAACTTTACCCTGATACCAACACCTGGTAAGGACAACACAAAAAAGAAAACTACAGACCAATATCTCTGATGAATACAGATGCAAAAATCCTAAAACAAAATTCTAGCAAATTGAATGCAACAATGCATTAAAAAGATTATCCATCACAACCAAGCAGGGTTCATCCCAGGGGCACAAAGATGGTTCAACATCTGCAAATCCATCAACGTGCTACATCACATAAACAAAATAAAGGACAAAAATCATATGATTATATCAATTGATGCAGAAAAAGCATTTGACAAGATACAACAGCCATGTATGATTAAAACACTTAATAAAATAGGTATAGAAGGAAAATACTTGTACTTAATAAAGGCTATGTATGACAAACCCTCAGCTAATCTCATAATTAATGGTGAAAAACTGAAGCCCTTTGCTCTACGTTCAGGAACACGACAGGGCTGTCCCCTATCACCTCTGCTTTTCAACATAGTGTTGGAAGTCCTTGCCAGAACAATCAGGCAAGAGAAAGAAATGAAAGGTATCCAAATTGGGAATGAAGAAGTTAAATTATCACTCTTTGCAGATGACATGATGCTATATATAGAAAACCCTAAAGACTCCCCCCAAAAGGTATTAGAAATAATCAACGAATATGGTAAAGCTGCCGGCTACAAAATCAACGTACAAAAGTCCATTGCATTCCTATATACTATCAATGAAATCTCAGAAAAAGAAATGCAAAAAACAATTCCTTTTGCAATTGCAGCAAAAAGAATAAAATACCTAGGAATAAACTTAACCAAGGATGTGAAAGACCTATATGCTGAAAACTACAAGACATTTTTAAAAGAAATTGAAGAAGACTCAAAGAAATGGAAAGACATTCTGCGTTCATGGATTGGAAGAATCAACATAGTTAAAATGGCCATATTACCCAAATCAATATACGGATTTAATATAATCCCCATCAAAATCCCAATGGCATTTTTTAAAGAAATAGAACAAAAAAATTAATCAGATTTGCTTGGAACCACAATAGGCCCCGAATAGCCAAAGCAATCTTAAGAAAAAAGAACAATGCTGGAAGTATCACAATCCATGACTTCAGCTTGTACTACAGGGCAACAATAATCAAAACAGTATGGTATTGGCAGAAAAACAGACACGTAGACCAATGGAATAGAATTGAGAACCCAGAAATAAAACCACATAAATATGGACAGATAATTTTTGAGAAAGAAGCAAAAATGCAATGGAGAAAAGGTAGCCTCTTCAATAAATGGTGCTGGCAGAATTGGAAAGCCACGTGCAAAAGAATGAAACTGGACTGCTATCTGTCACCGTGTACCAAAATTAATTCAAAATGGATCAAAGACTTAAGCATCAGACCTGAAACAATAAACTGCATGGAAGAAAACATTGGCACTAAACTTATGGACCTTGGGTTCACAGAGCATTTTATGAATTTGACTCCACAGGCAAGGGAAGTAAAAGCTAAAATAAATGAATGGGACTATATGAAACTTAAAAGCTGCTGCACAGCAAAAGAAACCATCGACAAAATAAAGAGGCAACCAACTGAATGGGAGAAGATTTTTGCAAACAGTGCCTCCGATAAGGGGCTAATATCCAAAATATACAAGGAACTCATGCAACTCAACAACAAAAAACAAAAAAACAAAAAGTAAGAGAAGATTACAGACAGCATTATCGAATTAAGACTTTTTTTGTTGAAAAAAATGCAGTGATCATCTCATTAAACATTCACAGTGTGAGATGTGATTTCTCCTTAACCTTGGGAATCAATTCTTCTTGGAAAGCAATTCAAATTACCATAAAACATTTGTAGCTGACTGAGGCCTAAGTTACTCAAGATGAGTTACTTGTAACTCCCTACAACTTCTTAAGAAATTATGGAGAGTTAAAATGGGGAACAGATGAGAGACTATCAACTGAGAGGTGACTTGTAGTCATTTTATAGAAGAAAGTTTTGAAACAATCATTCAAGAAATAGTAGAAAATCAAGTGCAGATATGTGGCAAAGTCGATGACAATAAAGGATGCATTTTTGAGACTCCTGGTGCTTTTATGTTTGTTCTTCATTCTGAGTAATTCAAGGTTCCACATTCTAAGACTCTGCTACAGTATCGATGACATTTTATTGCAACTGAATTTATTTCAAAAGTTGATACTGGTTTGGGGTTAGCCTATTCTCAGTCAACTTCCTTCGTAACCAAATTATACTATCTTACTCGTTCAGAATGATGATCTCACAGCAAAACTGGAAACTGCATCTTCAGAATGTCTCCATCTGTGGGGTGGCCAGTTGGCTCAATGGTTAGAGCATCGTGCTCATAACACCAAGGTTGCCGGTTCGATTCCCGCATGGGTCAGTGAGCTGGACCCTCCATAACTAGTAGATTGAAGAGAACGATTTCACTTGGAGCTGAGCTGCGCATCCCACAACTAGATTGGAAACAATTACTTGACATGGAGCTGATGGGTCCTGGAAAAAACACTGTTCCCCAATTGTTAAACAAATTTTGTTTTAAACAGTTTTTTTAAAAAGGATGTCTACAACTTGTTGAAGAAAATCAATCTTAACAGGAGTTATTATCTATAAAGGAGTACAAAAGTCATGTGAAAAACTAGAGAATAAAAAGAAGTGGAGATACAAATTATTAAACCTCAAAATTCATATAGTCACGAATGAGGTAGAAAAGCGTGAAGCAGAACACTAAAAATTCTGGGATATTGAAGACTGTGCAAGGCACGATGTACTGGAAAAAATTTTTTAAATTTATTTTTAGAGGTTAATTCATTGATTTTTAACATGCCTTAATTCATTTCACTGCAAATTACATTTTTGATATACATATTGTATGTCATTCCTCTACTCCCGTTAACAGCAGTTACATTTTTATTTTTAGATTTTGGGAACTAAGGTGGTATTTGCTTCTCTTTTTTAATATTTCAGTTCCCATCATTATTATCACTCAGTTAATCTGTGAGAATCATTCTTTCTGGAAAATCATTTTATTTTTAAGACCAGTTGATATAAAACGAGACTATTAGGTAGTAAATAAAAAGGGTGGTTTAAAAATTGCACCATACTCTTAGATTATTAAGTCATATTGTTCAATTTGTAAAATTTAAAATTAATTCCCTTTTTGGAACAGTCAGATGAGATGATTCAAAATATTTTCATAATTCTGATTTATTTCAATCCATATTGATGATGATGAATATTTTAAACTTCAGGTTTTTTCACATTTAAATTGCCTTCCGAATCATTTAATGCAAACAAACAATATAATTCACATGACAAATTTTTAAAAAATTTTCTTCTCAACAGATTCAAAATAAGCATGATAAAACTCAGAAAACTTCCTTCACACAACTGAAGGAAGAGACCCTCAGGTCAGTTCATAACATCTGCCTTTTGCTGTGCTCGCCTTTCATAATCCTTTCCCATTGAGAATGAGCAGGATCTGTCCCTTGCCTCTAACGCTCAGAATGCGGCAAAAAGTAAAGGAGTTTTGCACATGTAAGTAACTCAGATCATTGTGAGTCAATCAAAAGGGGAATGAATCTGAGTGAGCTTGATTTCATCAGCTGAAAACCTTTAAAAGAAGACTGAGCCCTGCTCCAGGAAGTGAGAGGCTCCCTTGGCTGCCTCCTGAAGTCTCAGCCATCCTGAGTGAGCGCACATGGCCACGAACCGTGAAGGGCTCTGCCATAGGCTGAATGCTCATGTCATGTCCCCCTGAAATTCATAGGTGAAGTCCTGATGCCCCATGTGAAAGTCTTTGGAAACAGAGCCTTTGGGAGATGATTAGGTCGTGAGGATGGAGCTCTCATGAATGGGACGAGTGCCCTTATAAAAGGCCTAAGAGAGAGCCCTTGCCCCTCTGCCATGTGTCACAGCAAGAAGACCGGTGTCCATGGACCAGGAAGTGGGCCCTCACCAGACACTGAATGTGCAAATGCCTTGGTCTTGTATCATGCAGGGAGTCACACGGGGTCTCAGCCCCACTCCCCACATAAGAACGGAGGACATGGTGAGGCCAAAAAGGAACACCCATGGAGCCATAGCTAAGGGAGTCATACCACTATAGTCTCACTGGCGGCTGGGTTGGAGACACAGGAAGCAGGAACCACGCTATCCGCAACCTGCCATCCACGTATCTCTGCCAAACAATCTCACTTGCTAGCAATCCTCTTCTCTGCAATCTGCAATCCACACTACATCTGTGGGGACAGAGCCAGGAGTGCAGTTTCCAGGCTCTCGGCCTCACGTGGAAAGGTGCTGGCTCAGGTAGTAAATGGCCATCAACTGTGATTGCATGGCCATCAGCTGTGGCTAGTTGGCCATCAGCTGTACCCAGTGAGCCATTGGCCACTAATATAACTGCTGTGGCTACGCTAGCAGCAAATGGGGGCTAGCAAGAAGATGGTGGCTGAATGAACAAGAGCGGATTGCAGTTAGCACGGCAGATTGCAGCTAGCAAGAGGAAGTCGGTCAGTTGGCAGAAAAGCGGACAGCAGGTTGCACGTCGTGTGAATCAAGCCACCAGTGAGACTATAGTGGTATGACTCCCCTACCTGTGGCTCCGTGGGTGTTCTTTTTTGGCATAGCCACTTCCTGCGTTCTTATGTGGGGAGCGGGAGCAGAGACCCTGCAGGCTGCCCCGCATGACAACATCCCTTAGAATTTTCATCAGTGAGAAATGCCTGGTAGTGAATCTCTGTTTTTATTTTGTCTGAGTGTTGGCACATATTTTCACTTCGTAGAGAATTCCACGTTGGTAGTTAGTGTCTTTGATGATATGGAAGATGACATTCTGTTGCACTTTGGCTTCCATAATTGCTGTTGAGTAATTGGTTCTCCAACTGTTCGTTTTTTGAACATAATCTATTCCACACCCTGCCCCTGTCCCCACAATCTTTGGTTGCTTTTAAGGTTTTACTCTTTGCTTTGGTTCATGAATCAGGAACAAAGTAATATTCAGAGATTGGAGCTATTGTAGTGCCAGGCCATTGGGATTCATGCCCTGACAAGTTTGCAATGGCCTATTTGTGCCCCGTGATCGTGGAGACTTTTATTTTCTTTCTGACCTCCCATGACCCCTGCAAACGCTTTCCGTCTTAGGCTGTGTATTTTGACCTTGGTGACCACTGTAATTCCTGGCCACACTGAGCCCGGGGAAGTGGTGGTCGTTATGCAGCCAGATGCTGTGACACGTGCTGGTCTTTCCTGCTGGTGTTCGTTCACAGTGCCCAGAGGGCTGGCTTTAGAATTTGGATGACTGCAGTTTTATCTTGAACTGCACTCCTGTTTAACAAGCTTCACAGGTTCTCTGCAGACGGTGTGCCATCGGGGCCTAGGTAACAAGTGCAGCCGGGGCATGGATTCACTTATAAGGACAGGAGGATAATTATTGCTGCTTTTACAATCTGAATTTTCAACCACGTGTGCAGGCCAGACATTTAGTGCAATAAATTCCGTGTGTGAGGCAAACAACTAGTGTATAAGTTAGCTTTAAACTGTGAATACGGGTTGTTCCCTTTTGGTGGTGTTTTGAACTGAAATAACACGCAAGGGGGCAATGTCTGCAGGGGCCGACCCGTGGGTATAGCAACAGGCCTTTAAGAGTCACTCCCCACTTTGTAGTTTCAAGTTGGCTCTAGATTTGTTTAGTTAGATACACACTGATCATTGATGTGACATCTGAGACTGAAAGTATGGCTTTGACCATAGAAAGGTGGTAGAATTTTATTAACAACAAAGAAAAAGATCTGAGCCTTATTATGAAAACAAAAAGCACACATTTTCTTGGTTTGAAGGATAATAGAAAATCATCTCAATGAAGCTTCCATAGCCCGATGCCCCCAAAAGCAATTCAGAAAGCCCATGCCTGGAGGGTTCATCCTCAAGGAATCAGCTGTTCTTAGGAGGACACACTAAAAGTGTGCTTCAACCTTGTTATAAGAATAGGTGCAATAGAATAATAACAGAGTAAAGAAATTCAGGTTGATTTCGCTGGAGGAAGTGAAAGGTTTCCTCATGATAATGGTTGAAATTTGGAGGGTGAGACTCAATAGATGAGAGAGGGAATTGAGCTCCATAGGTCAGGGGAGTGAGATGTGGGTGGTCTACCTGCTGTCACAGAGGGTTTCAGGAAAGGGGTGGTGCTTTCATTGTTACCAGATCAGAAAGGTGACTGGGCCCCAGCAAGTTAGAGGGGAGGAGAGGCAGGATGCCTGCTGAGTGGAGTTCCAATTCTCCTCTCCCCAACTCCCTGACAACCTTTAATACTCTTTTTTTCTGCAGAAGATTTGTCTCTTCTGGACATTTCACATATATGGAACCATACAGGGTGTGGCTTTTTATGACTAGATGATTTCCCTTAGCATCATGTTTTCAATTTGTATCCTTATTGTAATGTGTAGCATTACAGATTCCTTAGAACAGCTGAATAATATTCCACTGTG